>NC_052113.1:302383-327648 GCF_012273895.1 Zerene cesonia | reverse complement strand
TGTAGTAGGGCATCATGAGCGTGAGCACGGAGGAGACGCCGCAGTAGGCCAGGAACACGATGAGCAGCGACGCCACCACCGCGAACGGGATGCTCTTCTGCGGCCGCCGCGCCTCCTCGCCGGCCGTCGCCACGCAGTCGAAGCCTGCCCGCCGACACAAGTTAGTCAAATACTTTTTAACAGGACATTCGAAACGTCGGGTTAATAATAATAATATAATGAATAAATCGCGTTTAAAATCCGTTAAAAAGTCTTTAATTTCTAAATATACAACACTCGTGTAAAATTATATACAAGAAAATACTAAGTTAGTAAAAGTCACAGTCGAATTGTATCTATACGGGCTGTCCCGCCGATGGTGTACTGTGCTCAATATAGGTTTACTAATGCTGATAACGGAAAAAATGCTTAAACAACAAAACGACGTAAGAAATATCTTATTTATTTGAATTTTCTCAAAATTTATCTTTACATAGCTAAGAGTTAGGTTATTAGAACTATAAAACTTATTCATTTCCTAAAGAATTTTACAACCACCACAGTCGCATTAAAAAAATGAATCGTCTAAAACGACAGTAACATCAAATAATTCATTCGAATAAAAATCAAATGCATATTTGAAGAAGCTAAACCACCTTCAAATTGACAGGACTAGGACAAATTGAAATGGGACCAAATGGTAGGCACCAGCTTTAAAAAAAAAGAACCTTCAAAAGTCAGAAATACTACAGTTACAAACACAAAAAAACAATCAAATTGAGGACATCCTCCTCTTTTTGTAGTCGGTTGAAAATGGCCCCAAACTCACCGATAAAACCATAAAAGCAAATCGCAGCCCCACGAATGATACCCGCAAGCCCGTACGGGGCGAAGCCCCCGCTGCCAAAGTCTTTCGTCTCCGATTTGGGTACTTCCGAAGCGGGGATGCGCCAGTTCTTTGTGTCCGCTGAAAAAAACATCATTTCAAAACATAAAAATTTATTTACTATATATAATCTAATTAAGAATAGGGACCTCAATACACTCTGTGTCAACTTCGAATCAAATATCATTTCAAAAATACAATTAAATTGAAAATCTCAATTCGATTTTCAAAACGGGTCTATTTTCTTTATCGGAATTTCACATAAAAAAATTCTTAACTTTAATTAGTACTACGTTTGTAATAACACCATTTCGTGACGTCACAAAATGGCGCAAAATTCATTATATTTTTCTTGTTCGTTAATTCACTTAGAACGGCAATTTAACAATCAAGTAAAATTTCTTATATCAATTGATATTTTTCTCGAAAACACACCCAAAAATTAACCTGCTTCTTCCAAGAATCTTTTCTTAACCTAACAGGTAGCTTACCTTTAAAAGAGCCAGATATGATGACAAAAAGTACCACACACAGATTGACACCAGTGCAGAAGTTGTTGAATTTCGTCGACTCCTTCACGCCAAACGCGAGCGCAACTATGGAATAAATAAATATATATCTGATTAGCTGCCCATCCTGACTTCACCTGGGATGAAAGGAATAAAGCCTATGTTACTGAGATATAATTTCACTTTCTTTTCGAAAATAATATTTACAATAAATCAGTTACAATACTTTCCGAGTCTATTGCAATAATTCCCAGATGTCCAACCCTAAATAATGTTACACCAAGTATAAATAATACGACAAAATAACATACAGCACTCTGAACTTCCACTCAAACGCCCTTCAAGCAATAAAAGACATTTATAATTATATTTTGGTATCTTTTCTTTTGTACATGTAGTCTACTATAATATCTTTGACAAAAAGAAACTAAAGGGCTCATAAACATTAACGCGAAATTGGATAGGGAAATTAAAATGAAACCAGGTTTTTGAAAGAATGGATTTCGACCTCACAAACAAATATCGTTATCTCAAGGTAAGGTGATGTAACCTTAGGCAAAATGTTAAATAGGCATTTTGTGGACATCTATTTAATATCATGAACTGGATGGATGGGCACTTAAGCGATAATGGAAGTTTAAATTGGAAAGTAACATCCTTTTTTGTACAACAAACATTTAGAGATTTGTATACTACTTTAAAAAAAATATCTTCATTAAATTCTGGTTATGGCTATGAGAGTCTGAGTATTATAAATGCAATGAAAATTTGATTAAATAAAACAAACAAATCATAACTAGAGTTTTACTGACCATCCCTTCCTAGTGTTTTTTTTTTTTTGCTTACCAGAAAACACCATAATGACGGTAAATGCGAAGATATCGGGGTACTTGGCCAAGTGTGGTGAATCCATTGGCATCCACTGGTACAGGTGGCTAGAGATAGCTTTACCTAGCAACGAGTCTAGGTATTCACTTAGCGCTTTTGTTACTGATGCTGCACCTAGAATAAGACATGCCTCTTGGGTATCAATTCGAAAAACCAGCCCAGCACCATACCACGTTTAGCTTCTGAACTTGATCATTGGTGTGATAGTAGTGCTGATAATGATAATGTGTGTGCTGATAATGATAATGTGTGTCTCATCACCAGGAATTAGATTTCTTTGTTAATAATTTTTCCTTGAAATGAGAAAAACTTATATAACAAAGACAATTATGTCATTGTTTTGTATATATACGATTCAAAATGAAGCTCTTAGAAAGACGGTTTGCTAAGAGCACAATTTACAGTTGTATAACCGACAATCGCCAAACCATGCAACTCTTTAGAAAAAATCGTTACCGATCGGAACAAAAAATGATCCACAGCTAGGTGACAGTGTAATGTTAAACAGACTTGATCGGAAGTCAATAACCAACTTTAAAATGTATTCCTCATTTAACTGTGGATGTATAATAGTGAAATGAGGAATTATTTTCCTATTTCATGTATTGGTATTCCAGCTGTGACTGGCGAAATAACACTGTGTATTTGTAACATTTTGTTTGAATAAATTCTTTTCTTTTCATTCCATAGTGCGGAAGTCAATTTTTCTGTGTTTTTTTTTTTAGGGTAAATGTCACTTACTCACCTATAATATATTCGAGTATAAGGTTCCACCCTATAATGAAGGCGATGAACTCGCCAACACACACGTAACTGTACACGTAAGCCGAGCCCGCTTTGGGCACGCGAGCCCCGAACTCAGCATAACATAGACCTGGACGAATAATCAGATCAACGCTATTTCGATCCATAATCATCGAACATTCATTCGATTTTGACCATAAACTTCTTTTTCTTCTTTTAATGGAAGAGAAAATTATTTTTGAAAACCGAAAATTGAACGATTTACTCTGCTCTTCAATTATTGGAGCAAGAAGTTTCGAAGTTTTCGTCGAAACGAGTTCAAGGGACGTTTTCCCATTCTTAAATTGATTTTGAAACAGATATACTTAACTATTCATTCAGCATTTAGACAAACAGTACCTAAATTTTGAGTAACAAGACAAACTAACCAGCAAACACGCTAGCTACAGCCGCCAGCAAGAATGACAGCACAACCGCCGGCCCAGCGTAATTCTTCGCCACGTCACCGGCCAGTACGTAGACGCCCACGCCCAGCGTGCTGCCCACGCCCAGCGCGGTCAGGTCGAGGGCAGACAGCACTCGAGCGAGCCTGGCTACACCCTCTTCGGCCGCTTTTCGCCGAGAGAGCACGCCATAGGCTAAGCGCACCGCACGCGCAGCTCCCGCTTTGATACCCCCTTGGAAAAAATCATAAAAAATTACTTAATATACTTTTTTAATTTAAAATGTATCTACCATATACATACGCACTACCTACTATATACTTTTACATTAAAAATAATGAAGAAAGTAATTCTATTTATTTTCAAAATGAAATGCCTGATCTTTTTTTTTTTTTATTGTGGGATAGGGAAGCGCTTGACTACCATCTCGCCTGCTGGTAAGCGTAGATGTAGTCTAAGATGGAGCGCGCTTCCCTAGGAGGTACCTGTTCACTCTACTTTTGAAGATCCCCAGATTATACCCGTCAGGGAATACAGACTCAGGAAGCATGTTCCAGTCCCTTGCGGTTCGAATAAAGAATGTAGAGTCAAACCGCTTAGTCCGGGTACATGGAACATCCACCATAAAGTGGTGCCTAGAGTCTGTGCGCCTCGATGTCCGATGGAAGAATCTCTCAAGTAAGGGCAGGTCGCTGGTCTGATATGTCAAATAGCACTCAGGAGCATATGTAATAAAAAGTTATGTATGTAAATATGAAAAAAAAAAATCATTTAAGTTTGTTTATGTAATCAACTATTTTCTGGGTCAATCTAGGCAGATCTAGGACAAGTGAATACGACCATTAATATACTTTTTATAGTAATAATTACACCTGTATGACACAAACCAATATATTATGATTAGCTGTCGTATGTGACTTCACCTGCATTGTACCTGGCTAAAAAGTAGCCAATGTGTTAATATAAACTATAGTCTTTCTTTGTGCCAAATTTCATAGATTCCAAAGTTTTTGTGTGAAAGAGTAAAACTTCCATACATTACAAACTTTTGTATTTAAAATATAAGTAAGATATGATAAAATATGACAGACAAACATTTTCACTGTTCTTTACACAAACAACACTAAATAGCATAAATAACTGTACCTAGAAATACAATCACGAACCACATAGTATCTCAATTATCTTTACATCTAATTCACTAAGAGACTAGAGAGACACAAGCCTGTTCATTGACTGACCAATTGGTTTGATTGAGCTGGCAATTCTTGTCAATAACGCTACAGTTATTGATATTGGTTATTGCCAATTGATATGCCCAAAATGGGAATTCCAATTATCATGTTTTATGACTTACTGATTCTTAAAGTAACATTTATAATAGTTCTGAATTATCCATTGGTTTTAGTGGCATAGAGAAGGGGTACTAGATAAAAAATTGCATAAACATGCTTATTTTAGAACCTTCTTAGAAAACATGGCTATATAAATCCTATGATAAAGCTAACATGCAGATTACACAAAAGTTAAAAAAAAAACTATTTTTCATTTGACTTGAAAAAATTAAAATATATGCAATACATAGACAAATCCTTAAAAAAGGTAATTTAATATTTCAATAAATATATATAATGTATCGATATAAATGCACAAACAAAATTCGATATTTTATATGTAAGTAAATATTTTATATATTTTTTTAACGAATAATTTGCACAACCCTTACCATCATCAAATGCCTGTTTTATCGTTACTCCACCTGCTTGATTTCCACGTGCTGGTCGACCGGTGGAAAACCCATTTTCATCAGGAAAAGTCATTTTAATAATACTACATGTAACCTCTTTGAAAATGCACTTAATATTGCAATCAATTCGTCGTATAAGGTTGCTAATGTTACACTTCACTATATAAGGCGCTGGTTTGTTTGTGAGTACGTAAGGGAAATTTAATAATGTGTCTCATTTTTCATTGGTAGAACATCTTGCATCATCTTGCATTCTAAATTCTTATCACTTTGCGGTAAATGTGATTTTGACAGATGACAGTTGAAGAATAAATCAACGTCGATAAAATTGACATACTGACATTAGTAATGTCAAATGGACATAATCGGTACTGCAGGCGAGCAAAAAAATATTAATTACCTAACAGATCACGGATATAGATCTATATCTGTATTCAGACACAAACTCGTAAATTGTTGAAATAATTGAATCAATCTTAAAATACGTGTGACCAACATGCGTCACACTCAAAATTTCGAAAAACAGCTGTTGCTGTTGGTAGGTAATTACGACTTTTACGATCTATCTAGCTAATATTACATTAATATTGAAAATGTGTACGCGTTTATTTATAATTGTTAAAGCCTAGAATATTGTAGATAAAAAGTAAAATGACCTTAGTAGCAAATAAATGAATTTCAATTTGAATTTGAATTTAAATGGTTCGTTACGTCATACCATAAACCATAAAAATGGTGGGTACTGAAGTACAATAAGCACTTCTTAGAGTAAAGTCATGTAGTAGTAAAAGGAAGTAGAAAGTTAAGTACTTATATGTTTGCTTGCTAATATTATTTTTTAATTAAATGAATACCGTATGTACCTACATAGCTAAGTTTCCGTCATTTAATTCCTCTTAGAATAACAACTGTATCTACCATATCCAATTTCCTTAATATATCTTAACTTTAAATAATTATTGGTTTACACCGCACAGAACACGCTCTGTTTGAACGGACCTTCGTTCTTCATATTTTATTTATTTGCAAGTAAACATGGTATATGAAGGTGTTACAATTTGAATCTGATAATCTTATACTGATAATCTGTTGGTTACTAGCATTTTTATTAAAGTTAATTTGATTTATCATATTAATTGAAAAGTGAAGTCCCGTGTCCCCTACTGGGGTATGGGGCAAATAATGTACATCTGTTTCACTGATCGATTTTCTTTATGGACAAGTAGGTGATCAGCCTTCCTTGTCCTGCCAGACCGAGACATTTTTTTTTTATTGTCCCCACCGGGAATCGAACCCAGGACCCCTCGGTTCTATGCTCACGCGTTTACCAGTGTACCAAACAGGCGTTGTATATTCATTAGAGGCCTAAAAAATCATAACGCACAATAAAATTTTAAGCCTGGCGTAAAAACGTTTGGAAGTATAAAAATCTAGAAGTTTCTACTTACCAAAAATACCAAAAGAAATGTTATTTTCACCCATTTCACATTTTACATTACACTATTATTATAGTAATAAATCAGAATAAAACGAAAAATAGTTAATTACGTTAAGTAGGTACATCAATAACTGCTTATGCCTTTCTTTATTTTAATAGATAAATTTATTAGACCTACTTTTATGAAAAGTAGGTAACTAGCTAGCATTAAAAAATGCTGACTAAGTAATAGAGGCTCTTTGTAGTTTAATATAAGGCCAAATGATGATGACCAACATAAAGCGACGTTAAAGAAAGACTTGCGCTATTTAACAAAGATTTCAAGATAAACTATTAAAGAATAATTAATAAACCGAAATATAACTCATAGTGTCATATTGTCTGTGGTGTGATCTAAGCTTGTATGGAAAAATGAAACAATAATTTTGCGATGCACATATAATTTATTAGAAAATGCACAATCCAAGTAACAGGTATTTCTTAAATTTACTATATTTAATCTTATTATATAGTCTGAAATAATTTATAATTCCATTTATCTAATAAAAAAATATTTCAAACATTATATACCTCAAGAATTAAAAAAATAAGCAGATGAGTAAAAAATTCGCAATTCACATTAATATCTACATAGGTATAAGTAATAAATTGCTTTTAATTTTGCTTATATTAAATTATTTCAAATCAAAAGTTCAAAGTCTATAAATCTAAATAAAAGTTTTAAAATTTTTGTGCCTACGTAATTGTTTACGACAACTATATACTAACTAAGACTTTAATTAAATTTTAATGTCTTGAACGAGCATAGCTTGAAGTAACACATGGTTGGTATTCCTGTAAGGATAAAATATAATTAGTTCATGTTTTAACAATACATACTCCTTCCTATTTTAATGTACAATGTCAGACAATCGGTGCAGCATAATCCGTGTAAAATCACCGTAGGTAATAAAATCACCATGTCACATAAGCGTGTTTGTCACTTATATATATATTTTTCTTGTACAAAAAATTAACATTACCACTCCTACTCCAGCCTAAAATATGGGACCAAATGATATATTAATTCATGAAGCACAAAGAGAATCACGCCCATCGATTAAACCCACGGAGTCATCGAGCAACCTCCTTCGTTTTGGAAACATCGAATAAAAATCTCAATTTACCTTTTCCCTTTTTAATATTCCATTTCCGCTGCGGAGTAATGTACGGGAGCTTATAGTTATTCTCTTTTTGCTTGATATCGTTTGAAAATCTTTTTGCGTTGGGGTCCTTTATTTCAATATTTGACACATCAAATCCACCGATACTGGGATCGTACCTAAAACATAAGTATTTTAAGAAAATCAATGTAGAACGAAATAATACAATAAAAATTAATACAATGAAAATCGAATTTAAACTCACTGATCATCCAGGTCCTTTTGCAACGCATTCCAAATCCTGTTGAGAAGGAGCCCACTCTTCCAATCATTGTCCTCTGAACTCAGGTTTAAATACGATGCAGCCTTCAAGAAGTTGTCTATCTGTAAGCGATGATAGCATTCGTTCATAATATACTACATACATGCAAATGATTTTGAATGCGTAATAATCACAAATGAATTAGAATGTATATGAATGTAATAGAACAATAACAAGTCATTACTATATAATAAAGCACTTAAATCCGGATTCTATTATCATTTCTTTTTTTTTGTTTAATACAAGATTACTTTTTACTTTTCAAAAGTTCAACGTTTTTTATTAGTTTATTAAGAAAAAAATAAATGTACTGGATAATAACAGACACGATGAGCGTATTTACTGGACACCTTATATATTAATTACCTACACTGATTAATTACACAAGAATGGCAAACGGATTTGGATGAAACGATGATGAAATAGTACAGAGATGGTTTGAGACCCGAGAAAGGACATAGGATAGTTTTAATCCAGAAAATCCTCGTTCGTTCGTATTTATATAATTAGGTAGGTCAATAATATATCAATAAAAATATTAGAATTTTTATTATAAATACGACAAAATTCGAATTTATGAAACAGCGTAATAATGAATAACTGAACAATTTGCGTACCTGAGTTTCTTTATCCTCGCGATATGGAGAGGCCGACGCTGTCATCACAAGCAGGAAGAATATTGCTGACCTCATTTTGTCACCACTGAATGCAAATCACCACCTGAATCCAATTATTATAACTCTTTTACTGCCTTACCGAGATGTCTTAAAGCAGTATTAATTCCAGCTTGGGGAAAACAGAGCGATATAAGCCCTCTAGCACCATCACTGTCCCACACTAGAATTAGAACTCCGTAAGCTCCCAGGACTTAAGAACAAACACTGCTTGAAAAGGTTCAATATGCCACTATAAATAAAAACATAAAGAGCCTAAGGATTTTGTGTTGTATATCAATGTGTTATTCAAATTGTAAGCTCTGAAATACCCATACATACACAATAAATATACTCAACTAAACGTCTATAAATTTCTAAATAATCGACACATCTGAAGTCCTTAGGGTCATATTTGTATTTTAAGCTTCTGTAGGACTCGGTCAAGTGCTATTTCACGTTTCTCGATCTCGAATTTCTTTTCACAGAATCGTACCTGCGGACTTTTTTTAAAAGCATTGGGAGCTTGTATGAGAAACAAATCAATAATTAAAAATTTAGTCGATAAAATTATATGTATTAAAGATTTTTAGAAAAGCCTTAGAAGTTAGTAAAGAAAAATGATCCTAAGAAAATATATAGCATGTTATTTAATGATTTAAGTAGGTACTGTCCATTGAATCAAGTTCTATATATACCTGATTGGTAATCATTATTTCGTTACTGCATATACCGTGTTTATCACGATATGGTTACTGAGTCCATTTTTTATTGACAAGCTTCATAGTATAATATAAGTATTTATGTTATAGTTAAAACGCGCTTCTCATTAGAACGCGTTATCCCTACTCACAACTTATTTATAAGTAGATCCTCAAAATTAAATATTACTTAGAAACAGTTCTCAATACCAAGTGCATTTTTCTCGAGCGATGAACCGATCGCCAAGATAGTAAAAAATATTCATCTAGTGTTCTGAGGATGAAGGCACTCCCTGGTCTTCCACAAACTCAAACTAAAACATTTATTTATTCAACTAGACTGTGTTGAGAAGCGCTTTTGAATCGTCATATCACAAAAAAATAATAATTAACCACAAAAAAACAATTAATACATTTTCATGATAATTAACCTCCAATTATTCTAATTAGATACCTAATAGAAGCGTAATAATTTTAATATGTCAAACCTTCCAGTTGGAACTGCACACTAAAAAGGCCCTGCATTAAAAAAATCGTTAGGAAGTTTCATAAATTACATTGTCTCACAAATTTTGGATATGTCATGGGCAGCATTTTGTCAAAGAATGGCCATCTGAGCCTCTGAATATTTTATCAACCTTCAGAATCTCTTACTAGAATTGCTTTATTCCCGAAGACATTTTAAAGTAAGATTGATTGTTATATGATTAGCCATTTTCAATATTATTTTCGGATCCAAAGGAGAAACAAGAATAAATGTTTTTGTTTGACAGTCAATACTTATACTTTTATTTAAGTAAAAAAAAAATTGTAACCAGGGTAATAGGGTGAATTTTTGCTTTATCGATCCCAAAACAATGATTATTTTTTCTCTGTTTGTCGGTTTGTATTTGCGTCAATCACGTTAACACCACTTCGTGATAGACCAATGAACAAATTAGATTCAACTCGAAGGCTGCATTTCATAAAAAAGGGGGCTATATGATATAAGATAAAAAAATAAATTCAAGAATATGTAGTTAAACGGAGTGTTAGTGCATAAAACTTCCAACTGCTATATACTCTACTGCACTTGAAACAATGAAGTAGGTGTGTTGCCTGCATTTCGATCACCTCAAATTCATGGAAGCGCAAACAAGAGGCAGTAATGATGTCCTTTCTATGGGCTATAGAATTGGACACGTGTCTCAGAGTCAGACGTGACTACAATATAGGACACATGCATATTGACTTTAAATTTTATAAATATATATATGCAACAGTGAATTTCGTACTAAAATTGACTTCACTTTTAAATTCAAACTTAAACTCGAACATTTATTCATTCAACTAGGCATCCTTCAGCAGTGCTTTTCAATTGTCAAAATACATAATTGAAATTTATTTTATTTATAGCCCGCGAGCTAAAACTGATTTTAGTAGTGCATGTATGGGGAATAATTATTTTTAACAAATACGAAACCGCCTTCAAATTGCAAAACTATACTAAATTTAAATGGTCCCACAATGAAGGTATCACTTTCAAATGAAAAAAGAATCATCAAAATCGGTTCACCCACTATAAAGTTAATGTTAATTATCTCGTCAATTTCTGTTTTAGCAAAAACCCATCTATTTCATTTTTAAACACCTATCCAATGACACCTTATTTAGTACCACATTTGCGAGTTTATTTTTCACCTAGTGTTGTCCTAGCAATATATCAAAATCTGTCCACAAATTTTTACATGATTGACATATACAAATAGACAAACAGACAATTTTCTAACCATTGGTTTAGGGTCTACATAGACTGATATATAGATATATTGATAGATAGAAACACAGATAGATAGATAGACAGATAGATAAATAGATACATATATATACTGTATCCGTATTGTAATGAAGTCTGGGGGATTAGCTATTGTTTACTACGAAGCAGATTAAGCTGACACAAATATAATATACTAAGCACTAAAATTCATTTCCGTAATGGACAACATTGAATTCCCTATTTTAATTGGATATTATTGATGCAGAATAAATAGTTGTAAAAAACAATGAATTAATAAGTAACTTTTCCAGGAATGTTATGTATAAAGTAAATTTCATATAAATTTTTCATCATTGCGTGCCACAAATTCCTTGGAAGTTGGAACATCGAGTGGGCATATTAATTATACAATTTTTCTCTTGTTCACAGAATATTTACAATAATCTCAAAGAGAAAAATTTCATTGAAATAATCTATAAGTAATTAAGTAGTGAATTTTCTGAAAAGACCTATTAAGTATTGAATATCTAATTAATTAATTATATATTTTTTAACAAAAGCCATTAAAATTAAAATTCAAAGGCAGTTAGCCTTCAAATTGTTAAAACTAGACTAAATTTATATGAGACCATACGGGAGCTTTCAAATAAAGCGAATCATGAATATCAAACAATCAAAGTAACAAAGTCATGTAAAATAGAGTCAGCTTGATAACTTCCTTCTTTTTACGACAGTCGGTTAAAAAAAATTGCGTCGATTCAAGTCTATTTCACCATTTAAAATATGACATGACTTTTCTAAATTTATGAAAAAACTATTCGTTATTATTATGGTCGGCAGCAGGATTTGAATTTGAAACTTTCGTCTAACATCTACGACAGCTTCATGATCAAGTTTTATAATCTAAAATTTACGAAACTTCTTAAATTGCATTTTAAACATACAAAAAATTACATATACAATACTTTATTTTAATATTACTTATATCAAATCAATTAGAAAGCTGTCATAACTCTCTACGAGATGTAACATAGGTAAACAAGTTTTTAAAACTCGATATTATATGTTAATATAACCTATAAAACTAATTTAATCAGAAACTTGTTAAATGAAATGTTAATGAAGTAAGTTACCTGTGAATCCTCTCGCAGCGGAGCCCTTCTGTTGACTGGAGCGGTGCTTTCCGCCCTACGGCTTATATTCTGCGCAGTGGGCGGGCGGGAACATGACTTTATAACTTGTGACTTTCCTACATGTTAATAGTTAATACCTTCTGAACTTATGCATCGTATATGAAATGATACGTTGTAATTAATTGTAAATTATAACGTTATTATAAAAAAGAAAAATGTATTCGTAAAGCGAGTTTTATATACATGTTGAATAGATGAAGGCAGATAAATATAGATTATTAATAAAGGCTAACAAAGAAACAATTATTACTCAATAATCATGTTTTTTTTAAATACGAACCGATTTACTGCAAAAAGCAGCAAATTAATTATTATAAATGATCTCTAAGCCTTAGTGAATTTATGCTCATATTATTAAAGTAGGCGTACATTTCTTTTGTTTATTTAGTTGAACGCAGAACAAATGATTTGAGTTAAAAAAGTACTTATAGTTACTATAGTAACTACTTATTTGCTTTTTTTCTTCTTAAATGCACCCGATCTATTTTACTCAATATTATAATAATTATTTATTTTACTCAATACATACTTTGTGCATGCACTTGTAAGTTTAATTTACTGTTCTGCTTTATCTTAGGATACAGAAAAAGTTTGAGACAAGAACTCAAAGATATATTTATATTACCACACCTCAAGGCCGACTATTGTAATGCCATTCTGTGTTTTTGTTATTGTATGTTGACCTTTTGAGTTTGTCTGAGTGCTATAAAGTAATAATGAGTACTGAAAATTTTGGTCAAAACTACCAATTCGTACATACCCCGAATATGTATATCTTCTTATTCGAATTAAATACGCTCATAACATTTTATGTAGACCAGATTAAACCGGATTGCAATTATATTGAATGATTATTATGATACAATCATTACAGTATGCCTGTTTAATCCTGAATGCTTTAAGGTCGATTTAATAACATTTTAATTGGGTCAGACCTATTTTCATCCGTATGATTGGAATATGTCGATATTTCCAGAAAAATTCAGCTCATGTATTTGTTCATAATTTGAGTATATCTTGTTCGTTATTTCAAATAATAAGGTATGGTACCTACGTACCTAATGTAAATTAGTAATTTATTTTTACTAGCTTTTGCCCGCGGCTTCGCACGCGTTAATTCGGACTAGTTTAATAGATATTGTTATAGATATAAACCTTCCTCATGAATCACTCTATCTATTAAAATCCATTGCGTAGTTTTAAAGATTTAACCATACATAGGACAGAGAAAGCGACTTTGTTTTATACTATGTAGTGACTTAGAATGAATATGGAATGTAGAATTAGTTAGTTAAAAACTGAATATTAATATCAGCATAGATGGTATTAGGTTTTCAGCTAATGCCTCTGATATACAGTGTACCACATCTTTATCTTTTAAAAACACGTGTGCTGCAGCTGCATGTGACGATACATAAACTTTTTTAACAGCTGCACCGACTTTTCTTATTTTATTTTTCTTTCCAGATCAAGATCAATTCAGAATGAATTACTATTCGATACTGTATCTAAACCTCGTAATACTTCCTTTTGATTATTATAGGTAAACTCTAACCTCTAGCTATATGCAATATCTTTTAACACAGAAAAATATGTTAATTTAAGCTTCCCTAGTTCATTATTCCTATCAGAGACCTAAACCATTGAGCCTTGACGTACTAAAAAAGATAATCTCATAAAAACCACTGAGTTAGCCTTTGAACGAGATGAAACATCAATTTAATCGGACAATGAACCCAATTAGATTATAATAACAATATTTTCTATCCTGAAGAAATATATTCATAAACTACACCTAGAATTATGAGCATTATCAGACAATTTACAGCCTGCAGCACTAAGTTACACTATAGAATAATATTCGGCATTGCTCGTTATATGTTGCTTAGTTATTATCATCAAACAGGATTATCGAAATATCTCGAATGTTCGAGATTTTCTGATATTTCTATCGATGTTTATCCACTGTGCAATGATTTATCTAGCTGTGTACACTTACTTCAAATAAATCTAGAAAGTTAAGGTCTTCAGAAACAATTTGGCAGAAGCAAAATGTTTTGGGAAATCACACTAATATTATAAATATAAAAGTTTGTTTGTTTGGATCTTTGTCCGTCAATCACGCTGAAACCACTTAACGGATTTTGATGAAATTTGGCATACAGACAGGGTATGAGCGGACTTGGGTGATAGGATACTTTTTATCCCGATTGAAAGCTCCCTTGGGATAAAACAGGAATCTTGATATATGGACGGAGCCGGGACGAACGTCTTGTACTATATAAATAAACTTAATGTCTAATTCTGTAACGAAACCATTAATCATTATTTTGTAAAGGTAAGTAGGTTCCCTACTTCTTTGGTTGATAATTCGACTGATGGACAGAATATCTTATATATAAAATTCTCTTGTCACAATGTTAGTCTCTATACTCCTCCGAAACGGCTTGACCGATTCCTCTGAAATTTGGTAAGCATATTGGGTAGGTCTGAGAATCGGCTAACATCTATTTTTCATACCACTAAACGATAAGAGTACGGCAGAACAGCGTTTGCCGGGTGCAGCTAGTATATATATATATATAACCTGAGAGATGGTTACGTCTATTACATACAGTCGATATCACACCTCCACAGGGGGTAAGCACGAAATCATTTAAAAGGGTTGCTTCATTTGATCCACAATAAAACTTAATTAGTTGCTTTGTCACTTGTAATTAGAAAATTTTAATGCAGCCACAAAACTGTTCCAATGTATTAATTAATTGAATGGCGACGTTATCGCGTCTCGGGAAGGTCTTAATTGTTTTGAAGTTTCAGGAAAAGTTGTAGAGATGTAAACTTCTAGATCATTGAACTGTTATCGTTCTTTTTTATTTATTTACGTTTTAAGTCTATGGAATGCAAGCGAGTTTACTAAGAGAATTCGATTATATTAACTACTGTTTTTCTGGTCCATAGTCGTTCGATGTCCGTCTATCCGTCTGCCTGTCAGCTCCTTTTTCCCAGCAATGGCTAAAAATATTAAATAACTTGCTGTTCGCCCCGGATTCGCCCGTGGCACATAATATATAGCCTACTGAGTGACACAGTGAAATTTTAAATGGTGAAAGAATTTTTTAAATCGGTCCAGTAGTTTTTGATTTTATCCATTACAAACAGACAAAAATACAAATTCTTCCTCTTTATAAGATTAATGTAGATAGAATGACTAAAAATTAATTGAAAATTGACTCAATGTTGCGCACGCCAATATTCTGTAGAAATGTGATACCTCCCCGTTGTGAGCTAGCCAAAATCGTGCCAAAGCGTGCTGAGCATACCATAACAATAATAATTGACAAAATTAAGAGGTTTTCAACTGTATCTTCACATAAACATTAATTAACCGTGTGATTAAAATATCCTTGTATGAGCAATTTCTTTAAATGAATTCACTTTAATTTCCGCGGCTTATCACGACTTGGTTTAAAAACCTAAAAATATTTTTATTAACATAGCCAGCCCATGCTAAGAGTAGCATATAGTTTTGCATTTTTTTGTGCACTAAGCCTATTTGGGTCTTGAGATCGCAGTTATAAGTATTGTCTGCTTTTGTGCAGAGGTAGGAGTGTTGAACAAATACGCACACTTCATTTTTATTATTATATTTGGCTTGGCTTTAATGAGCAATAGAAAATACCAATACGTAATTCATGTTTATCCCAAGGGTTCTGTGTAATCATATGATTGTCGATATTTTGGGTCGATTCACTGTCTGCTGTCCACTGGTCGTGACATATCTTATAATCAGCAGCTCGGGGGAAAATAAATAATCAACATTTATATTTGTTCTTGCTAATTATTAGATCTCTAGGTACGCGTAAACGAAGCATTTAAAATTTGCATCTGTCGATTTTTTTACATAATTTATATCAATTTTTATATATTTGCATAAATACTATCGCTTTGCTATTACGAGTAAGAGAAAAGACGATAAATTTTGAAACAATTTTGAATTAGGAAATATATTTTAAAAACTGATCAAAAATTATATACAGGTAACTAGCCGCTCGTGCCGGCTTCTTTTTTTTTTTTTTTTTTTTTTATGTCACAGTCGGCAATGGAGCTGGTGGGACGCCTGATGGTAAGCGCTACCTCCGCCCATGAACATTTGTAGAGGCGTAAAGTCGATTACAGATCTTACGCCTCTACAAATGGATTGCCGACTTTAAATTGGGAAGGGATTAAGAAAGGAAAGGACTGGGAAGAGGAATAAAGGAAAGGACTGGGAAGGGGAAGGAAAAGGACATGGGCCTCCGGCTCCCCCACTCACCGAACGAAACACAGCAGAATGCTATTTCACGTCGGTCTTCTGTGGGGGTGTGGTACTTCCCCGGTGCGAGCTGGCCCAATTCGTGCCGAAGCGTGCTCGACTACCACATACAAAATGCTTTATGGGAGATAAAAACAAAATATTATCTATGACACTCACAGATAACGTGGCTTGTACTGGTAATTTGTAAAATTTGTTCAGTCGATCGTGAGATTACCTACAATATAACAAACTCACAAATTCCCAATTATCGCTTTGTTAATATTAGTACAGAAAAAAGATATATGTTAGTTAAAAAAAATCTATCGTTTAGCGTCATATTCATTTATACCGATTAAATGAATCATCTAATAATTTGTTATGCGATAAATATTAAAAGAATAGAAACAAATTGATCAAGAGGCGATATTCGAAACCAAACAAGAAAATAAACGTGGGCTTGGGTGCCTCCGGAGGAGCTGTAGGTTAAGTCCCCACTTGAACCCCACTGTGTTCCGTCGAGCTGCTTTAGTGATGGTTCCACGGGAGCTGGTTGTTATTCGTCCGACCGCTTCGGCGGCAACCCGTTACCAGGCCAAGCCAATTAGAGCGGTAAGGTGGAATCACTCTACCCTCATGTGGGCGGCGTGAGCAGAACACGTCCTACGCCTAGCTTCACCCACCAAATGCAGTTCCAATAATCCTAAAATTGTATTAAAACATATATGTCAACTTCTATTAATTTTTTAATGTATATTTTGTTGATCTGAGATTAGGTCGCAAGGTATATGTATGCCGCTAGTTGTTTTGGGTCTATTAGCAGAATAAGGTTTTTTATGTTGGTCCGTCACATTTATACCAAAATAAAATTGGAGTGTCTGTTAGTAATATGAAACTAATCTGTTTTTAACTAAATTCATATATGTATACGGTATATGCAAAATTTGTTTTTACAATTTTTGTATGTCTGCGGTCCGTCTGTCTGTTTGATCTTGTTTTTTATACTATCATAATAATATGGTCTTTATCCAAAGTAAAAACATTCCTAAATTGCGAGCTCGATGGCGCTGTTTTAAAAGAAACACTACTTAAAATATTAATAAAAATAGGGAAAAGGAAACACATGTAAAAAGTCGATTTACATTTATTACATAAATTACAACCTGATGGCACCGCTTAAGGCACGTTCGTATCACAACATAATCTAAACAATAAATAAAATACATCGCGCATATTTGGCGGGAAAATTTGACATTGGATTACTTGAAACTTCCCGCCATTTTCATGAAATCGTATAATTCCATTTAAATTCTAAATTTCGTTATAATAATTTCATTTATGAAATAAATATATGCCATTTTATTAAAAATGTGATGTCTGATTCTTTTGAAATAAATTTAATACCTGAACCATTAAATTTATGAACTTTCGATGATAAAACTAAACTCATTGAATGCGTAAATCGCTTATAAATTTATGCAATACATCATAACTGAAATATACAATTAAAATAACAAATTACAAAAATATCACGTTGAATCCATTACGTAACTAAATAATAACAAAATAATGTTAACATATTCACTTAAAATAACTAGCTTCGGTTAAAAAATAAATTACTAAATACTTAGATCTAACAACTCTTCTAAAAATACTTTCTTTACTATGTTATGATATGGTATGTTATTATGTTAAATTGCTACTAAGATTTGTTTGTATGGCGGTGTCGTGTAACTAAACTAATCAAATAAGATGAATTAAAATCGATGATGGGAACTATTTTTTTTTTTCATTGTGAATTTATAGATAATGTTCTGCACAGTATACAAAAATGAGAAGATATAGCATTTCATAGAAAATAAACAAAATACTTCGAAGTGACAAAATGAGAGGACAAATATGTTTCAAATGTATTATTAATTCTGGAATATCCTTAACAATTGTCTCTATTATAATCAACAGCTATATATTCATATAGTGCACAGTTCACTACATAGACAGACAGAAATAACTTTTATATATTGTATTTGTATATGTATATACACATTTGAATTTGTTAATAAATAAAATTAATGTTCTAACATTCTTTGATGAATTTTATTTAATAAATCTAAAAAACATTGTATTTCATACAATAGAATATTATCAGTTCATTATGCTTCATTTTATTTCAACACAAGTATACAAATTACTGTAAAAATTTAAGGCACGTTTTGTAATTAAAAAGATTTATAGAAAAAATTAGAGAAATTATATTATTATTTTATTAAACAATAACATGATTACATTTCAGTAATCATTATATTAATAGCATCTTAAGTACTTCAAACATAATTTATTAAGTCATCTTGAATGCGATTTTGTAAACATTTTAACCGACGTACGCTAAAACGAAGGAGGTTCGACTGTTTTTGTGTTATTTTTTGTTACTCAAACACGCCGTGGGTTTATGTTTTATAGGAAAATGTTGTTGGTTGGTACCTCCATCCCTAGGAACGTATGTTACCTTTTTTGTAGAAATAGTTTCTTTCCTTGCTTTAAAACAGTTAAACATTAGTCCTTCTTAATAAAAACCAGTTCTATTTAATAAAAATTAAGTTGCAAATTAAATACAATAAGTTTTGAATCCACAGTAGCCACATCCTTAATAAAAGCATGTTAAAGAAAATTATTAAATATTAATATTATACATCTAAAATCCAGGCTACAGATTAAGAAAAAACTTAAATTCAGATATTTCCCATTGCACTAGACCTATATCAGAAATATTATGTCAATTTTATCCAGGAATATTTACAAAACAGATAATCTCTTATTAACCTCGAAAATAAATAATAAAATACATACGATTTTTTTTTTCATTTTCAGTTCATACATCGAACAACGCACCTTGTCTTTTGACGCAGTTTTCTAGGCTGAAACTTTGAAATGCATACTATCTAACATATGGTATTTAACTAAAGGCACTAATTTCTATTTAGCTTTAATCTGTGCCTGGGACATTTGCACGTGTTCAGGTAGGGGATCGTTTCGGGACTCTTTTAAGACACATTTTTGTATCTGTTCTTTACGTAAGCTGTTTGAGGGTTTATGCTTTAGAGGAGACGAGGGGGAACGTTTCTTTCTGTATTAGTAAAATGGATGGGGGGAATAACTTAACCAGAAACCGGATGTTATTTCTATGTAACTCGAACACACTTAAGCTCAACCTAAGAAATTCCACCCACCAAACCTCCCACACTTTAAACACTCGTTCGAAGAAATGCATTCCACGAGAGCACATTGACATATGACCAATAAACGACATAACGATATTAAAATCCCTCGGAGGCGACTAGGCCCTCGCAGAGGCCGGGTGGTACGTGATGACGTTGTGCGCGTGCGTGAAGGGTGCGCTCTGTGCGGGCGCGTGCGCGGGGGAGGAGGGGGAGGCGGGGGAGGAGGGGGAGGGCAGCTGTAGCGCGCGGTGCTTGCCGCCCAGCGTGCAGCGCGTCGTGGCGCCGCTCTCCACCTCCACTATCAGCTCCCGCCCGGTCAGCCTGGAGATATCATTTTTTTAATTAGCTATCATGCGCGCTTGTACGATAGTCATTCAATAGATTACATCACAATGGGAAAGTAAATCTGTCCATTTCTTCTTCAGACCTTGATGAAATTTGGTACACAGGTAGTTTGAGACCCGAAAAAGGACATAACATATATTTTTCGTGAAAATCCCACGGGTAGGGGAACTATATTGGAACAACCCTAGGAAGATTTCCTTCATCATTATTATATCTATGTGGGCGTGCGCTTGCGTGCGATAATGCGTGTACGTGTACGTGCGTGTGATATATGACTGAGCTCGCGTATTTATACGTGTATGTATGTGTGTATACACTCACGCGGTGTAGCGGTGCGCGAGCACGCCGAGCAGCTCGCCGAGCAGGTCGGGCGCGGCGGGCCCGGCGGCCACCAGCCCCACCACCAGGTCGTTGTTGGCGGACGGCACGCTGATCACCGCCAGCTGCGCGTCGCTGCTCATCACCCGCACTGCGCCCACCTGCTCGTACCACATGCCTCATTGTGCTATTCATGTTTATAAATTACGTAACGGAGTAACAAGAGAGAAAAGAGACTCGAATAAAATATACGAATTTAATAATTTATAACTAACTAGCTTTCTACTAACTTCGGAGTAGTTATTATACATACAAAACTTCCTCCGTCCATTTTCCATTGCGTTGATTCAAAGATTTATCCATAGGGACATAGCGACAGACACTGAGAGCGACTCGATTTTATATTCTGTAGTGAAGAAATATTAACTAGTAGTTCGACTCTGAAACAAATAAACATTTTGTAAGACAATGGGTGCGCACCTCAGCGATGGGCGTGGGCTTCTTGAGCAGCTTGAAGGTGTTGGCGTCCAGCTTGCAGATGGCGTTGGCGGTGAGCAGCAGGCAGCGCGCCGCCAGCCGGTTGTGCCGGTTGAACTTGTGCACGCGGCACGAGAACTGCGCCGCGCCCAGCGCCTGCCCGCGCTGCAGCGCCGCCGCCGCCGACCGGTACAGCGCTGCAAGGGACACGCGACGTTTAGAGTGCGCGTGCGCCGTGCGCTTCTTTCACACCATTTAACTCATAAACAGTAATAGATTCAAATAATATTATAAACAATTTAAGAAACTAAAAGAGCCCCGATCTTGAGTCAGCTCAAAACTTTTTGAATGTGAACAATTTTATAAAGTAAAACCACAATTTCTTAAAATTTGAATATAAATCTCATTTTTTATATGTCACATGAATCGACTCTATTTGGACAACACCTTAATCACATGTTTCATCTGTTAAGCTTTATTGAAACGCTGTCAACATGAACGTGTC
This sequence comes from Zerene cesonia, assembly GCF_012273895.1. Classification (NCBI taxonomy): domain Eukaryota; kingdom Metazoa; phylum Arthropoda; class Insecta; order Lepidoptera; family Pieridae; genus Zerene; species Zerene cesonia. The sequence continues at coordinate 306,090 of NC_052113.1, read as the reverse complement.
ATCAAAATGCACTGACCAGCCTTATCGTTATAGGCGGGGTTGGCCAAGTAGTCCCCCAGCCAGTGCCGGGCCGCGCCCCACTGCGGCCGCCTGCCCCGCAGCGCGCTGGCGGCGCATATCTTGAGCTTGAGCTGCTGCCACTGGTCCCTGGGCACCGGCTTGAGCAGCAGGTAGGCGCGCCAGCGGCGGTAGGCCGCCTGCAGCAGCGGCACGGCCACGCCCCGCGGGGCGCGCGGCCACTGCGCCACCGCGCCGCGCCCCCGCGACAGCTCCGCCTGCAGCTCGCCGATGTAGCGCCGGAAGCGGTAGCGTCTGGGGGACGGTTGGGTTGGGTTAGGTTAGGTAACACGAGGTGAACAGGAGAGAAGTATACATTGGATATTAAAAGCGGCAAAGGCACTGTATACAAGCAGATATAAAGATCAATTCAGTGAAACTGTGATCACTGTGACAGAATTTTTTTTCCAAAAAAGTTAATTCAATCACCTCACAGCATGCACAAAATAAATTACAATTTCCATTATACATATCACATGCATAATGCTAAACACACTGATTTATTATTAAAATTCAATAATACAATTGTTTGTAAAATTTGACATATGTCCGTTTCTCGTGTAAAACGACTACATCGACTAATACAGAAGAGATATAAAGAACTCACTTCCAAGCATTATATATGATCCACGCGGCCTTCATCTTCCTGTAGCGCTGCCGCGCGAGCGCGCCGCGCCACAGCTTCTGCAGCAGCACCACGATGGACGGGATCAGCTCTGCTCTCGCCGTCTCCAGCCCGTGGATCGTTTTCGCACTCCTGGATAATAATTATATAGATATTGGATTAGGACAGGAAGTATTCCATAAACGCTTTTCAAGTCAAGATATTAAAAAAAAGGAATTTCAGAGATTTTCAGAGACAACGTCAAAAGAAAAGAGATTATACTTATAAAGAAAAAGCATTTCTGACCAATAAATTTAGCACTTAAAATTGTCAGAAAAAGAGGAGCCTGGGTCTTATATAATATTAATTTCCACTAATTAATTCTCTTAAAGTTCGTCATGCTTGGTACAATTTAATTATCCTTCTTAAATTTTACCACCAACCTGATAAACAGTTTCGTGTGTCCGAACTGCACGTCGGTTATCTGCAGATCTCTCAGCAGCACCATGACCGCATCTTTATCGCTAGCGCCCCGGAAGTTGGGCCACGTGTACTGGGAAAGCATCTTGTAGCGTTTGAGGAAGCGGTCGTACCGCTGCCGGGAAGCGAACCCGGCGCGGCGCACGCGCACGTTCTCGACTAAGCCCAGGTACGCGACCTGGTGACGCACCTGTAGAATGAGATTATATATTGTTTAGGAAATTATGTGTGCATAATGATTTTATTGAGTGGCCATTGATTTGACATTTACTTGTTATATTGTATATGTGCATAATGTGTCCCAGAGCTTAGCTAAATTTATTTAAATTCAATGTTTTCCTGAGCAATTTTGTACAGAATTTTTATTTCAAGTGCAAATTCTTTTTTTATTCTCCAGTTCTCCCCATAAAATGTTATCATGGGCATGGGCATGTCGTGTAATATATATCATTATATTTGTCTGTGCAATAAATAAATAATAATATTGGGTGATGGTGGCGAGAGAAGAGCGTGGGGTCGCGGCACTCACGAGCTGGTCGTGCCAGGCGGCGGGCGCCTGCAGCGAGTTGGGCTTGACGCAGCGCACGTAGAACGGCTCCTTGCTGTGCAGCCCGCCCGCCAGCGCGCACATCGAGCTGCGGAACAGCGACGCCGCCGACGGCGGCCGCTTCGACGTCTGCCAAGACACGACATATATTAGGAAAACTATTCACTAAACCCAGCAGATAGACTGCGAAAGTTTGCATCCCCTTTAATAATACAATGAGCAAAATAACACGCTAAAAATTAACATGACGAAATTCCACCTCTGAATTATCAATAATATATAAATAAACATTTTTTCACACCTTTTGTATGTTCGTGGCGCCCTCCGGCCACATGTCTTTGAGCGAGGCCACGCTGGAGGAGTGTAGCAGCCGCTTGAGGTCCTGCCATAAAGAGTCTTTGTTCTTGTCCATGAAACCTTCTATCGAGTACGTCACGTCACCTGCGTAATGCCTGCAGCACAAAGTATTCACGAATATATTCATTACTATCCGCTACTGCAATAATCAAATTATGAAAAGTATACATAGATGCATTTGCTTGCGTATATCATACAAGTGTACAAATTATATATGACTTCAAAGAGGACTGTCACCAGGATATGTGTTTGAACCCTTGCTATAAATCACCCATGCACTTTAATATAATAGTTTTAAAACTTGTTTCACACAAAAAAGTAAATGTCAATAATTAATAATTAGTTGCAGTAGGTGTGGTGCAAAGGGCACGCACGTAATGCGGAAGTCCCGCTGGTGGCGCAGCAGCTTGTCGGTGGGCGCGAGCTGGCGCGAGGTGTAGTGGCGGTGGCCGCGCAGCCGCGCGTCCAGCGCCTCCAGCAGCTGCGCGTCCGATATCTGCGCACACGCATATTTAGGCATTATCAATTTATACATTGCTGTATATTTTATCTGCGCCCACACATATCAATAAATACATTCGTATTGTTTACACAGTAAAATATTTTGATCATCATGACTTTAATAAATGTGAAGAATAAATAGTTTTAATAACAACTTCGCTAAATAACATTAATTTAATTAACAAATTAGAAATATGAACTCAGCTGACCTTAGTAGGATTAAGACAGGCCTCATCCATGATAGCGATGATGCCGGTGTGCGGCGCCTCCACCAGCTCGCAGATGACGCGGTTGTTGAAGTACTGCACGGGCGTCCACTGAATGCCTTCCCTTGCGTACTCCTCTTGTTCCTGCTTCAGGACCAATTCTGGAAAAATATTGACATTTTCTCGAATATTCTGAACATTTTATGACATCCTTTAGAGAATTTTCCCACATTTGCCATTGTTGTTAATGTCCTGGTTAGTGCTTACCGATGAAGAGTTGCTGCAACTTCTCGTTACAGTAGTTGATGCAGAACTGCTCGAAACTATTGCAGTCGAAGATCTCGAAGCCGTAGATGTCGAGCACGCCGATGAGCGAGCCGCCCCACGCGTTCGCCGGAGGCTCGATTTTTTTGTTTATCTGGAAATAAGTATTAAATGATCAACATTACTTTTTATTTATTTCTTGGAATATACCTATATTGCTATTATTTTAAATCAGAGATCATTTAATTTTAATTAATAGTATAGTTCAGTTTTTGATTTAGTATTTTTCACAGCAAGAATTTAGTTTGTAAGGTTTCTATGTATTTTTAAATCAATTTGAGTCCCACTATAGTAGTATAATATTTTATCGCGATAATAGCTGCTAGAGTATCACTGGTTTTACTGTCGCTGTAATGATTCTTGTTCTTGTTCTCTTCTTCTTATTATTTATTCATCAGCCAACGCCAGTCCCCCTCCCCCCAGGCACCATCCCCACCCACCTGCTGCACGATCCAGGTGAAGAGGCGGTCGTACGCCGCCTTGGCGAGCGCGAGGCGCGTGTAGTGCGCGTCGCTGAGCGAGTGGTCCTTGCTGACGAGGTCCCCGCCGGCGGCCAGCACGCGCGCGCCCAGCGCGGCCCGCAGCGCCGCCTCGCCCACGCCCAGCGCGCGCACGCACGCGCCCAGCGGCC
>NC_052113.1:292829-301383 GCF_012273895.1 Zerene cesonia | reverse complement strand
CAGCACGCGCGCGCCCAGCGCGGCCCGCAGCGCCGCCTCGCCCACGCCCAGCGCGCGCACGCACGCGCCCAGCGGCCCGCCCAGCGCCACCTGCCCGTCCGCCGACTCGCTGAACGTCAGCTCGCCCTGCGACAACACAATCACACGTCGAACTTTATTGCATAATGCCTACCCTCCCGCCCTCGCCTGGCCTCTAACTATGTCGACGTCAGCGTGCCATGAAATTCGGACATTTATAAACCTATCACAAACACTAACTATTCCTTAAACCGACTTTCAAAAACAAAAAGAAGGAGGTATGTTCGTTTATGTGTATATTTTTGGGCATGTTAGACCATATTTTCGAATACATAGATACTATTAAAAAACACGACAACATAAAAATATGCACAAAATCATCACAATATTTGTATTGATCGAATCAATTCCAATATATGAAAGAAATAATTATTTCTTGAGCATTTAAAGAATCTTTAACATTTACGGCAAAAATGTTTACAACGTTCATAATTCACCTATCTACCCATTTACAAACCGAAAACTTACCAATAAAATAATACCCGAAACTATGCTCCATATGTCGTCGACGACCGACGGCGAAAATCCCAGAGCGTTAAATGCACTATTGGTAAGGGAAAACAGCTTAGAATCCTGTGCGGTGGCGCGCTCGCTGCCCAATATTTTGTACGCCGCGCTCGAACTGAGGCCGAACTTCTTTGTGTATTGGTTATTTGTGCTAAGCAACTGAAAGTAAAAAGGTTTATTAAATATATGGAATAATTTCAAGATTTCTAAAAATATCAATAAAATATTTGGACGCTGACGACTACGGAATGTAAAATGCAACCTAAACACTTAATCTTTTGGATTGGATCATATACATTTTGACGTGACAACGTCTTAAATTAGGTTGCGGCTCGGAGGCACTCATGAAAAAGTGTAACGCCCTGTAACGTTAGTCACCGAACTATGATCGGTCCGCCGCGCGCGCAGCACTAGAGAATTAGGCGCATTTTGTCTTGCGTGTTTGTGTCTCTGTCTCTGTCTTTTTAGTAAACAAAATATATTTTCTTTAGTTAAAATTTGTGCAATTCTTATTTTCATTCAATTCCTTGTTCCTATTGTGCAATTTAATAATATTCATATTAATAAATATTCTACCAAGAAAAAGACGTTGTCACGTAAAATCTTCGCCCGTAAAACCGACTTTACAGGCAACCAATTTTTTACAAAATATTTTAGAAACACACAAAAGGCTGAATAATTATTCTTGTTAAGGAATCTCATACTATTGACTGCAAATACCTAATTTTCGTAATTTATACACGCATGTCCATTTGTAATTCTGAATTAAGCGTTCCTGGAGAAAGTAACTTTGAACATGGTCCTGCCTACTGATATTTCAAATCTTTTCGTAATGAGATGACATAATATATTGTATTTCCTAATACATATATGCATGCGCGGCAATGTTTACAAGCGGTGTAAGTAGTGTGTAATTGGTTCGGCTTTGACATAATTACCAGCACTGATGTCACTGCCACTGTTTACGTAGTGCACAATGCATCTGTTTTATAATCTGTTATTTCAACAATAGTTCGGGCAAAGACGTAATGTATTGCATAAACATATTATGTGTGTGAATTTTGTATGTTCCGTTGTTTTATATTTTAAACGGTTCATTCGCGACACATTCTCCTAGGGAAATGACCTCGCATGGTATAGCGTAGTATGTTATAATTTTTTTTTATGAAATCTTTTATCTGTGATACTATTTACAATTTGAAATATGCACCCGGCAAACGCTGTTCTGCCTTACTCTTATCATTTAGGGGTGTGAAAAATGTGAGATGTTAGCCGATTCTCAGACCTACCCAATATGCTTACCAAATTTCAGAGGAATCGGTCAAGCCGTTTCGGAGGAGTATAGAGACTAACATTGTGACACGAGAATTTTATATATAAGATATACGTAACAAACTAGCTTTCCTGCTCTTCAAGGCGGAAAGATTAACCCGCGACGTGGAGCAAAGACAAACACACTTACTTTAGAATTTATAATAAAAGCAAGGACAGTCCTTCGAGCCGGAGCAATTTCAATTTTATTAAATAATAATAAAAAAAAAATATTTTAACATGTAACATCGAATGAATTGTTGGCTCTAGGAGTAACATCGTCTATCTACGTCATTAAAATTGTTGTAACAATAAGTTTGTATAACCCGCAAGACTAAGTAAGTCATTGAGCGTATTTTCAATGTAAGCAGATTAGGAAAATCCTTGTATTTCCTACAATTACAGCCATAGCAATGCAATGTTATTGCACCGATTGATAGTAAGCCTAGAGAGAGATTAAACGAAGAGAGAATACAAGCAATTCTTGCTGTAATAAAATCTTATCTAATTGGCTCGCAACATTATTGGATTTAATGAAATTTAGTACAGAAGGCTGATGTGCGTATCAACAATCAACCTCATTTAACCACAATCGGCCTAAAAAATTGTCTCTAATTCCGCGACTTTGTGATCTATTCGTCCCTCTAACCAAATCTAAATTGGTTGCAATTCAACGACTTACCTGATAAAACGCATGGAAGTTTCTCTCCCCAGGCTGGAGGCTGACGACTCTGCTCTTCTCTAGCAGATAGTTACTTATGTGGCCGCCGACTGGATCGCCTTTGTAATCGAAGTTTATGTCCATATATTTCCCGAATCGGGACGAATTGTCGTTTCTGTTCGTCTTCGCGTTGCCAAACGTCTCGAGTATCGAGTTTGACTGGATTAATACGTTCTTCACCCTGAGAGTATAAAATATATGTTAACAGCCTTAAGTTAATTAAGTTTTTAATCCAATTTATACGATTAGATCGATTTTAAAACTCACTTTATTAATTAGTTTAATAAACTTTGGAGTATGTGCTAGTTGGGTAAACCATCTACTCACTACTTACGAGATTATCTCTCATATTACGAAAAAAGGTTAATTAAATTCATTTGAAATTCAATCCTGCTATTTTCGAAATAAACTGATCAGATTTTGACGATATTTGGTGCACTGGTAATTCATGACCTGGCTTAATACACTTAATCCCACTCCACCGACAATTCAGGCGAAATTGATCCAATTGGCCACTTTTCCTACGTTTCTAGCGGTCTAAATTCTCCACGTGACTCTGTTTACCTGTCAATGTAATCCCTGTGCACTTGAGTGGTGTTCGCCGCGATGTACTTCATAATAAACTTGGAGGCCTCCGTTTTACCCGCTCCCGACTCTCCGGATATGAGAACGCAGGTGTCCCTACCCTGTAAGTGTAATATTTCGGTAGTAGAGGATGCACTCACAGTACAGATGTACCTTTGGTTTGCAAGTTTCCTAAGTAATTTCAACATCGTGCTGGAGAACATTACCCGCCATTCAGTATATATACCGAGGAGTTTAATATTACATTGCTAAAATTAGACGTTGAATGAATCTTGTTACGTTATTGAATTACACAGCCCTACTCGTTTAGACATTCCAAATATTTTAAAGGAAAGCTAACATCTCGAATTAAAAAACTAATACTCAGATAGAGTCGGAATGAAAAGTACATGCTTACTAAAACTACGCCATATTTATGACGCAGAAGTTCTGATGGTTTTAGTCAGTAATCCGCTCCTAAAACCTAATTCTCGTTAATCCTAAAAAAGACATCCTCAATTCCGGATTTTCAAGGATAAAATTACCTAGACTGTAGTATGAATCCATTCATCAAACATTCATTAAAAACACTACTCAGAAAATGCATGGTTTATGAAATTAAAATATACTTTTTTATTCTTGAACATAATGTATTAAAATTATTTTGAACTTTTCATATATAACATACATAAACTGTTCATAAACCATAATAAATCAGCCAGTAATCTACATAATAACCAGTTTCGATAACTGTATGTTATCAAATGCGCGCTCTATCAGCAAATTAACGAAAACCTAATAAATTATTAAATGTTATCAAATTAATGGCGTTATTGTTATTGTTACGGCATCATTTAAAGAACCACATCAGACACCTGTATGGATAGCACGTGGAAAATTGGGATCTACATGGGTGAACCCTTTGATGTATATTCCATTTATCAATAATTTCAATTTAAATTGTCTAAGATTCAAAAACTATAAAACCAGACACTTTATTGAAAGGTGTTTGGGTTCGCGTTAAGTGGACACTCATAACTTATTAAGCTCTATAAAGAAGACACTTAATGGTTCATAAAATGAAATTTGCAAAGATAACGAAGCTTCACAGAAACCACGCTTCAACTACGGGTGGTCGGCATTAAGTCAACGGTGTGAAAGGTGTTGAACACAAGCCAACAACAACAATAGTCACTAAACGCGCGTTTATGGTCGCAGCACCATTGTTATTACAACAGTGGACGTAAGTGTATAATTATTCAACATTTTTATAATAAGTTACAGCTTTACAGAAAGATAATTCGGCGACTGGTTTTATTTAGTGACACAAAAATCTTTCTCATTTGAACAAAATTTAATACCTCTCGCTTCAAAAATGCCATATTTTGAAATGCCAGCATATTGTTGGAATTTTAACTAGAAAGTTTCGTAGGATATTCGTTAGGCTTGCGCAGGTTCAAGTGTATACAGCTTTGAGTGCATTGCGCTGTTTTTAACCTATATTCTGCTGTGATTATTTTCAGAAGGACTTCATAGTTGCATTCGAATGCATTTCAACTAACGTAAGATTTTTTCCCATTGAAATGCTTTTCTTGAGTTCAAGCACTGGAGGTCATTGCATCATAATATGAAAACACTATATTTATTTATTCTATATTAACTTTAACAAGAACTTTTAACTAGAACTTTATGACATAAAATTACTTCTAGCATTTTTGATTTTTCTACTCTGCGTTTACCTAAAAATGTTTATGCAATTTTATAAATCTGTAATCGTTGAAAATTCTATAAACGTTCGTGAATTAACATTATCTGTTCTTACAACAGTTCGAGAACACGAGTTTTACTGGACAAGTGGAGGTTAGCACATTTCTATCATTTTATTATTAGATCGATATTTTGGTTATGAATCACGCTGGTTTCACGATAACCATTACCGCAGTGGAATTGTCGATCGTGCATTTAATTTGAAAAATTCAATTAAATTTTTTTCACGCTCGTGCAATGTCGCACCAACTTTTGATCGAAGTTCGGAACTGTTAAAATTATCCCTATTTCACACTTTATCGCACTAATGCACCTTTTACAACGGAGCATGCGTTTACAAGGTAATCCAACGTAAGGTAAGCAATGGGTTATATCGTACTCCCACTACAATGGACAACTGACTTAACACCACTGTTTTCCATCGAGCCGCTTCAGTGGCTCTATTATAGTTTACAATTACCTGCTGCCTCAGCACCCTCTGGCAGGCGTCAGCCACAGCGTACACGTGCGGCGGCACCTCGAACATCTCCCTGCCCCTGTACTGCGCCATGTGCTGGGCGCCATAGATGTCCAGGTTCTTGTACGGGTTCACGGAGACCAGCACTTCGCCGATGTACGTGTAGATTTTGTTATGGTTAAATCTGAAACAAGTGAAAGCAGCGTGAGCAAAAAGAATTCTTTTGCATTCAAATTATGCTTTAAGTAGGTAATATCAATTGCACCAAAATGATTGAGAATTTGTCTAGAATTTGGAAAGCCGGTATCTAGTTCATGCCCCTATAAAAGGTAACCTTATATTAACGAAAAGATTATTTCAACATTCAAAGACCCATCAACATATCATTTTATAGAAGTCCCACAAAGCTTTCCGCCGCGGCGGACGAAGCTTACATCGTTATGAAACTTTCATTAGCCTTGTTGCGTGCCAAAATTCATAAGTTCCGGTCACCGACCCCGCTCGGGTGTTGCATGTCATCGCTCATCGCGAACTTTTCCATTTTTATTTCAGTCCATGGTACGATATCGCCATCTTTTTATAAGTTATAAAACAACTCAGAATTTCATATTTGAATTTTGCACTTCAATTCGTAGGTTTGTATTATTATAATACCTTTACATGAATATTTTTAAGGAAACTCATGGGTAATGAGAATTCTGCTTTTCTTGTAAATGTCTCTATCATATTTTACTCCCGACGTTTATTAAGCATAATGCTATGGTAATAAAACGACATCAAACCAATTTACAGCTTCTAAATATAAGAAAGCGCCACTCAATTAGATTTCTCTCTTCAGTGTAGTTGAATAAGGAGGCACTAAAATCGTGATAATTCCAGCGTTATAAATACTCGGCATTGAGTGTCATCTCAGCACACTCTGGAACTGCGTCGGGCGACCTAAATACCGATCAATTTATTTTGTCTTATTCGACCAAGGCTCAATGTAATCCTAAGAATTATGGTCTCAAAACATTATTTCTCGTTCTTTTTTGAGACTTTATGGGAGATGTGTAATAGCGCACTTATCAACATAAAATTGTTGTAAATTCGGATCTCTCTGTCCTTTTTCACGTCCAAACTGACGCTGAGCTTATTTTGATTAATTCTAGAATAGGATAGAGGCGATTGCCGCGAAAATTGTGGGAGGCGGGTAATATTATCGATAGGAATTTTATGCGGAATAACATGACACGATATACTGAAGCAGACAGGAACAATTGTAAGAAATAATCCTTTAAAAGCACTTGCTTTAACGCCCATAAAATATATAAAATCTTTTTCTGCCATTAAGTATATTGAATATTCTGTTTCTAAATTAAAAGAAAGTCTCAGTCTTTAGATAAAATTATTTTAATGCATTGCATTCATTTTTTGGAATACGTTTATGAACCAGCTTAGTCGCAGATGATGAGATCATAGCGCTGAACTCCAACTTGATTTAATTGAGTTACCTTATCATGCATTGGCATAAAAGTAAATTGTAGCAAGTATAAAACATTGCATCAAAACAAGTCATCAGGACAATGATAAATTATATTCCTGATCGGATTAACATCTTAAACGATCGTATAAGCAAGTTAAACACTGATATATATATACTGGTATATAGGGGGTTTCGGGAGCGATAAATCGATCTAGCTAGGAATCTTTTTTAGAAAATTTCATATTCGTGTTTTATCGACTTAAACTTAGCGACTCTTCCTGACATTTATTGGCGAATAATAATACTAATACTATTTTTTTTTCCTGACATCTATTGGCGAATAATAATACTATTTTTTGGCGAATAATTAAAGTTCCAGCAAATGGCGTTGTTAAGTAACGAAGTCAATGAGTGTTTGCTTTGAGATTAGACTAATTGTTTATATGCACGTGTTCTCTTAAAAATGCCTAAACGATCTTGGAAAAAAACGCTTATAAACAATCTAACTTCACGAAGTTAAACCGAGCAAAGCTCGGTCATCCAGGTACTACATTATAATGCCACACAGTGCTTTATACAGAGTACATACAGATGTGTTCTAAATTATTTATTAGTAGGAAACGTATTTAGACGTAATAACGAATCAAATATTTGCTCCTTATAAAATCGCTTTCGATAGACAGACTATTTGAAAGCTTCAAACATTTGCTCCCTTTGTAGGCAGTCTTACAATAAATCATAAAAAACTAGGTATCATATTTCATCAATTTTTGACTTTCGAAACTTGTTTGTATGAAATAAAAAGCAGAGTTAAGCAAAGAGAGAGTACAGAGCAGTCACCTCGATTTTGTCTACCCGCATACTCACAACATCCTAAAGCAATTGAACTACTTCTTAATTTCCATGTCATTGCCAAAACATCACAACCATTTTATCATGTCATAACTCGTATCGCTTAAAATCACCCTCATAATCGATACCCTACAATGAAATTTATTAGGCACAAAGTTTGATACAGTTCAAATATGTTATATATTATACCTCTATATACAGAGTACATACCTATGTATGTACTCTGTAAATTAAGTTTGATAACTCTATGTTATCAAACTTAATTTCTGCAATTAAATAAACGAGTCTAGCAATAAATGTCAGGCGATCATCATCCGATGACTATATAAAAACAACCCAATAATTGCATCATCAATCACTACAAATTAAAATACCAAATTAAGTATGACGTCATCGTCAATTAAATGCAATATCATTTACAGCAAGCAACACTCATCATAAACACACTAATAAAATATCGATGACTATTTATTATAGCTATAAAACGAAGCCTCCTTACGGCCATGAACATGAAAATATAAACATAATATGTGTGCTTATCTAAGCTGCGCGCGCGCCGATTGCGTCACCGCGCACCGGTTTGTGGATTGTAGTTCAAGAGCAACCGGACGGCGGAGGCTGAGCATTGCTAAATCCACGATATATGTAATACCTTTTCAACTTACGTCCTACAACTGACCAAAAAAGTCATTCAAATATTAAGAGATTACTTAACTTACTTCTGGGGGCTAACTTACTTAACTTACTTCTACAGTTGGGGGCTGAATCACCTTCGTCCGTAGGAGAATACCTGGAATCTCGAAACCCTACACGTGGCCCCTGGGTGGTGCTA
>NC_052113.1:271644-291829 GCF_012273895.1 Zerene cesonia | reverse complement strand
AAAAAAAAAAAAAAAAAAAAAAAAATCTACTTAATACCGGATCTTATTGTTTTACAATGCGATGATTCAAAAGTATATTAATGGAGTCTAATCAGCTTTGATAATAGAGCGAACAGACAGCCTTTTCATACACTTATTAATTTTTATTAATCTATAAAGGAGTTGTAGTAGAAACTACCTATATCCCACGTTTGCATTTTATACTAAGAATGATATACCATACAAAAAAAATTGAAATACAAGTAGAGAAAAAAACAATAATATAAGCGCAATCGATTTGTAAACCAATCGGTATGGTTTGAGCCGATACTTTTAAATAACTCTTTTTAACATAAATACCATTATTATCAGCAATTCAGATAATAAACGATTATCAATATTTAAAACACGTGCGATAACCGGAGTTTCCAACACTTTATCAACTAATAAACTAAATGATATATTAGGTTCTAGTTTAAAAATGCACGCTATTTATAGCTGTAACCAAGACATTTGAGTGTAGTACAATTTTATATTTTCACAAGAACACGGGGGCAAAAGCGAGTTATTCTATAACTCATGTGTTCTTCTACTGTATAAGTATATACTATTACGGCCAAGTATTATCAAAGTCCTTTCAGTAGTTTTGGCGTGAAAGTCTACATACATCTATCTATCCTCACAAACGTTCGCATTATAATATAAATAGGACTATAATGATATCATGCATGAATTTATCTGCGCCCACTCTAATATGCTTTTCCTTTAAGAAGTACTTAAAAACTAGGTTTCTAATTTGTTAACGTAACATTCATGCGCAACAAACATCAGTTTTCGGAACATAATTGCATTATATTGATAACTACTACTACTACTACTACTACTACTACTACTAACTACTGGATAACCTTTCTTCGAGAAGTGCAATCCTGTCTATTAACTTTCTAGAGAATTCCGGGAAATCAAATTAAGAAAGACATAACGCCAATGTAAACAAAACATAATTATCACTAACTACCCTCACGACCCGAATAAAAAAAACCTGCAGAAGCAATTACATCAACACGCGATCCCATTAACACATTCGCTGTCCATTGTTTGTGACATAAGAAATACTCACAGGACATTGTTCAAGATGATTCATACAGAAATTAAAATGTATAAACAGATGGTGAGTAAGCCGCCATCATCGTAGCACGTCATCACACAATTATGGCCGGCTCTCCTAGACTCGCGTATTATCACATAAATTGATGGAATTTTATTTTACACATTATATTCATTTCATTAATAATGTCCATTCTAATAGTCGTATTCGTTCAATTTGGCCATTTTAATGACCATCTTTGTTTATGGTGTTAAGAAAAATCTAATAAATTCAGAAACTCAATTGTGTATGGGTACATTGAATTAATCTCAACGCTTCCAAAGACTGAACCAAAACTGAAAATAAAGTTTAATTTTAAATAGATTTTTTTATTTTGGTGTTTCTGTATGCAACCAACCGATGTTTATTAACTTAGCAAGCTTAATCACTTGCCCGTTGAGAAAACGTGATTGATCAAACCGATGTAGAACGTGATGGAGAATGCATAACCCATTAAGGATAGGATATATACGACAACCAATTCAATCCAAAGCCTGATGACATATTGGTCCGCGAGCCAGGCCCAAAAATCGACAATTATTTCTTCCTGGCTGATAACTTGTAGAATGGTTAAGATAAGTGCATCAAGCGCGGTTATTGTCAGCTGCAGATCCGTTGGTGGGTAGAGCAGTGGTAATCGGTTAAGTTATTACTTTTGACCTCACTGACCTGGTTACTTACTGGCTTATAGCGGATTCTGATTTAGGGATAGATAATAGATGTTATAAACATGCACAATTTCCGTTTTATTTTCACCCCACCGAAGAGTTATTTACTATTACATGCGGCAAATACTATCCAAGTCGCGTCAACACTATCAATCAGAAAGAAATTATTGTCGACTTTTGCGGGTGACACGCAGACCAATATGCTATCAGATTTGGATTGAACTGGTTGTCCTATATTTCCTATCCTTAATGGGTTATGAACTTTTCATCACGTTCCACATTTGTTGAAAAGATTCCAACAGATGATCATTGGGAACTAAAACAGCTGTTATCGACAAATGTACTGTCCACCGCACCGCACCGTATTGTACAGGCGAGGCTATCTGCGATAAATATTGATAAGATAGTCTACTAAGTAGGTACTTGAATCACCAGCACTATTTCAATTGTTGGAAATTTTATTTACATGATTCTATTGAATGGATATATACTTCTGAATAAAGATAAGAAACTAAAGTGGGACAACCGATTATAGAATATAGTACACCATAAAATAGCTCAAAAATTGTCCTCTAATTTCCCCTTCTTCATAGAAGTACTAGAAGAGGTAGCAGTTATTACCTAGTTGTAGCCAAATTAGGTTTCGCGTTCTTTAATAATGATCCAAACAAAACGCCCATCTTATCAAATTCCTAAGCCATATCGCTTCCCCATATATGTCGCATTAATATCAACAAAGGAACACCAGGTATGTTTACACTTAGGCTCTGACCTCCGGCAGCGTGCCGTACGTGCGACACATACGAAGTCGCGGTAGAAAGCGTGTCATTTGTTGACCAAAACTGGCTTGCACAGGGACGAGCGGTCAGGCCTTGCGCTTTGCGGTTGGGGAAACAATGCTCATTAGAAAATGATGTCATTTAATTAATACGTCAACACTTATTGAACTACTAATGTAAAAACAAATTTAAATGCTAAATTTCACAGCTACCCTTCCCGACAAATATATATACAAGGGTACGTATGTCCTAATCGAGCGGCAATCATTTGCTAATCTTAAGACTTGTTTTTACAACTAAAATAGCATTTCTTTCACACAAAGGTTCAATCTATATTTAAACTCATATAAATGAGATCAACCGCCTTGACGTGAAAACATATAATTAATCACGATTATGACGTATTTACGAATAGGCTGCGTGTAGTACTCTTATATAACAACAGTGCAGTTTTAAAGATAGTCGGCATATTCTATTGAGATGCATTCCAATCTTATACAAAAAACTGGATTTTTTGGATACATTTATTCACGAGATACGAACCAAATTATGGTGCATGAGTATTCCATTTTATAGCTACTGTGTTTTTTAATAATTAACACACATTGCAAAATTTTCAAATATCATACTACAAATACCTTTTCGTCAAAAATTTCAAATAAATTTGTGTTTTATGAGCTTGCGACAAATTTCTTATTTATTTAACACGTAGTTTACACTACACGAAACATACTAAAAGTAAATCGACAACGAAGTGACCGTAGGGCGTAGACAATGCATTTACGATGAAATTGGTATACTTACCGCATGTTAAATTTCTGCTGGTGACTGAATGGGAAAACCCACAAGTTATCGCCCTAATAGCATGGTTAAACTCGTTAATATAATGTCACACAAACATGTTCATTTTTGTAATTATTATATACAAATTCAACGAAACTAGTTAGGACGCTAGGAAGTGACAAAGGCTTATTTTCACGACGATCATTCCTATAAGAAGATCCGCTGTGTGACGCATTTGAATCTCTTCGAAATTTATGAATAACTAGCTATCAATGCGCATCCGAAAATTGCCATATTCATAACCTCATAAAACATAAGAAACTATTATGACAATAAAAAACTATTGCGTTTACAATATTAGCAGGATAATAATAAGATTGTCCCTTCTGCCCTTCACCATAGAGCAATAACTTTCCAAATTATAATGTTTTAAAAGGAGTAATAGCCGGCACGCGTTAGGTCAAGTGGGCTGACAACGTGGGATGCACGGATGAATTCAATTAACGACACCTCAAAAATAAATACACCTACTTATCGTTCAATCAGAATCCACTGAATATTGTAAGTTGTTAGTTTACAGATTCCCCGGTCTGTAAAAATACAGTTATTGCGAGACAACATTTCTTAGATTCGCTTTAAATAGAACAAAGTTTCTTGACACTGTTACATAACATTCGTCACCATAATGTGGTATGGTCTTCACGATTTGCACATAATGTTGATATGAGTTGTTCATATTTTAGGGTTCTATTATTTTAAATGTAAAATGTTAGGTTAATATGTTTTTAAAAGGGCAACTACAGAGTTTCTTGCTAGCTCTTTTCTGTTAAAGCTGTGGTTGCAACTGCTTTTCAAAAACGCTTCTAAACGAAGTGTAGTTGAAGAAACGTATGTTTGAATTGCAATTTTATTAATTAAATTAACGATTTCAATGTACATCATCGTATATATAGTTTACCTAGACAAACAAAATAAGTAAAACTATTGAAGGTAGTTTATCATAAAAATATAATATGAATAATACACAGCACAAAATGATACATTTTCTGTGATAAATGTCGAAAGTTCGCTTTAAAAAAGTCTCAACTTCTTCATAATTAGCTCCTAAGTCGTTCCATTGTAGCCTCTACCTACAAAACCCTTGGGTTACATAACTCGCGAACACATCTTCAGATCCGAAATCACAAAGGACTCTACGAGGGTCTCCGTTGTATAAGACACATTACTTAGAAGCAAGTAGGGCAAATACCAAAAGACCAGGAAATGACGGTGTATTTGTGAACCCGCTTATTTCCGAAACGTGCGTTTGCATTTAATGTTTATGTTCAAACTCCAAATATAGACGCGCCTCGCGTTGGATACGATTTATTGTATAGTAAAAAATATAAAGACAGATGGGACATTTCTTTCTTCATATCTATAAGTGAAGTCCCGTGTGTGTGGTGTGGAAGTGGAGTATGGGGCAGACGATATACACATGCGTTTCGCTAATCGATTATCTTTATGGACAAGTAGCTGATCAGCTTTCTGTGTCCTGCCAGACAGAGACATTTTTTTGTATCTTCACTGGAAAACGAAAACAGGACCCCTCAGTTCTACGCTCACGCGTTAATCACTGTACCAACCAGGCGGTCAAATCAATAGGAACAAAAAGCTGAAGAGTTTGGTTGTACAGGACATTGCTAATGTCAGGAAATACGATTTCAGGAATTCTTTCATGGCATGCGCAGGGGCGGATCCGGGGCAAATCACACACTTTACTTATACTGAATCATTTATTTTACTGGGCTGACCTACGAGTTACGCACGTTGGTAAATCGAATAATGTTATTAGAACAGATTCGTGACACACATGGAGATATCTAAATTCAATTGTGGTTACAACTTCATGGAACGAAATTGCTACAGTAAAGTACAGTATGCTTCAGCAAAATTATTTATCACAGAACTGATAATTTAACTGTCAAATTTTTTTTTATTAATTCATATGATTTTTTTTTTAAATATGATTATTATTGAGTCATCAACAATCCGCTCCACATCCAAAACTCAGCTTATAATCTTACGTCATAGTGACTCTCGAATAATGTTTATATTTGCCGAGTACTAGGTGCTTGTGCGTACTATTGACTCATTGCTTGTGTCTAGACTGTACTATTATATAGTTTGATGAGGCAATCGATGTGTTTAGTAACATCACCTGATTTTAATATACACAACGAAAAATTATTTTCCGCGAAACAATAGCAAGAGGCCCAGAAATTTATAACAAGAGATATCCTGCGTGCTTAGTGAGGTACTTACCAATTTTGGTGATATGAAAGGAAAGATTTACAATAAAAACAAGTATCGGTCTCTGCATATTTTGTATTATTTTTCACTTTTATTAACCTACTTTTTGTAAATAAAAAAAATAATATAAGAGAAAGAAATACCCATAAACCGGTCATATCATTTAAACCGATGTAAACTTCGTCTTATTCTATGACGAGATCCGTTATTTTGTTCAATGTTGGTAATAAAATAAACAATCTCTATTATTAATCCTTGATGCACGCAAACGAATTTCATATTGTCAAGCGTCTGCAAAATTTCGACTGCATTTTTTTTTGGCTTGGTGACCAGAATATTTGGACCTTAGACTGATGAATCGAATTTGTTTATTCTTCTCTTTATAATTCTGACAATTTGAAGGCGGATGAGTTTTTTTAATATTTTATTACACACATGAAACATCGTATTTGCAACGAGGTAACCCTACCACACCACGCAGTGTGTAATGCACCACTTATGCAAGACTTAGGTCTCATTCAACTTTCACAAATACACTTTGAAGTAAAGAGTTACGACGCATAATTACAACGTAGCCTAGTACCTACACTTATTGTTTCGCTAATTGATTTTGAAGAAGTTGAGCGATCCTTCTATAGTTTAAATTATTGCTTGACATACTTGTTAACAGCTTTTTGAGATTAACGTATGTGATTGTATATTCTTTAATTAGGTTTAATATGCTTAAAGTTCTACCAACCTTCCGCCCGCAGTTTTGCCCCGATACACTTAACGTAATGGCGAAACTGTACTTGACCATACAAATATGAATAAAAACAAAAACAATCCTCGACCAATCTGGCTATGCTATAACGATAGCTAACTACATACATATACACCTATTCTGTCTTTAATTTTGGCTTATTTTTATTTTAATTTTTAAGTAGGCAATATTTAAGTTTGTAAATATGGACGGATTGATGGATATTTGTTACTCTTTTAAGCGAAAACAGCTTATTGTATCTATATGAGATTTGGTACAGAGATGGTTTATAGTGTTTATTTAGCACAAAGGCAAATTTTATCATAAAAATAAAAAGGATTTAAAGACCTCTCTATAGACGACCCGAACCCACATCCATCTCGATTAGAGTTCAGTAATTGAACTTTTTGCATCACTCAGTGACCCTTGCCGCCTAATAGCGATTTCAGTTAAAATGTGCTCCCAGCTGATGACAAGTCGTTTCGCACATGCGCACATCCAACAGAGGTCATGCTCAGTTTGCTATAATGGTGTATGCATTCTCCACCATACCGCAAAAACTGTGATGTTGTATGGTATGTATCATTTAAACTTAAACAAAAAAAAACCGACTTTGAGATTTTCTTTTGTTATGTTTCGTTCGCCTCCGCATTTTTCTTATATGTCCAGTGATCATTTCAAATTTTAAGGCGTTACAACACTTCAAGTTTAAATCCACCGACTTACCACATAATATTTTATCGCCCGCCCATCCCATTTTCAACTCTTTTTCTAATAGCATTTTAAAATTTATTTAAAATACTATTAAAACTACTTTAACTTTAATATAATTTAAAATAACTTGAACATAATTTTTAAAACAGATAACGTAATAAGTTATTCACGAAGGCTCACTCGTGCAGAGCTGTTAAGATATCATCGGAATTTTATTTTTATATCCATGTGCAGCAAACACTTATGTTTGTTAACTGTGACTCATTTAACTTTAATAACTTAAGTCAATAGGTCGAATGTTTCACATAATTGTGCACATAATAAAAAGTTCAAAATCGATAAGTTCTCAAAACCATCATCAGCCCGTGTATGTTTGCGCTGCTGGGACAGGCCTCTTATGAGGGTTCATATTCCACCAGACTGGCCAAGGACGGGTTGGCAGATGTCACATATCGTCGAACTTATAACTCTAGGACTTTCCTCACAATGTTTTCGCTCCTTTTTTTTCGATTTTAATGTGTAGGAAAAATATATATGAAAGCGGGATTTACATCGGACTCTCTAGCATGATCTTGGGCCACGGCATCAAATCCAGATTTATTAAGCTATTTTACTGGAATAACTTCAAACTCCACTCTTTATTTTTTTTAAAAGAAATCATTGAAAGCCTAGATGGCGTTTGACGTAAACATAATTAAAAGAGTGCTTCCCACCACCTCCGAAAGTCTGCAACAGTTTCACAAAAGTTATAACAGCTTTGTGATTGCTCATGGGCGGTGGCGTTGCCTCATCTGGTCATCCACTAGCTCGCTTGCCCGTTCTACTATAAAAAATCTTGTCGATACAGGTGGGTGTGCGGACAGATAAGAATTTATATAGAATCAACTTTAACTAGTAATCCAATAAGGTTTCTGTAATATTGTTATACCGAAGCTGTAAATATGCTTTGGAATCGTAATATTACTTCTTATATAGATAACAGGAACGCGACACCGCATTCTGATCAATGCAAGAAAACAAAAAGCTCATTAACTGTATTTGCATAAAGTCTATATTGATATAACAATGCGAACCTCACGCGTTGTCCAAGACAGTTACTCTTAAAACGAGGTCACACCACGTAGACTCGCGGGCCGCAAGGCATCGCGTAGTGTGAAGTCGGTCATGTCAAAGCTAAGTAATGAATGGAGCATAGTACATACACACATACATTAAGGTCATCGACCGCCGTTGGGTCAATTGTTACAGACACTGTCTATTGATAATTCGCAGCGAGGTAATTACTGCGAGCACAATTAAGATATCGGGGGTCCTATAGATTCACGAATGGTTAAAATATTCTTCAAAGCTTATTAACTTTATGTGAGAATTTTATTTGCTAATCAAGTAATCAACCACACGGCAGGCTTGAGGTTTTAATAAAAACAATATAAAAATCGTTTCACCGAAATCTGAAGTAACAAACTCAAAAAATAATACATTCGAATTGAGAATCTTTCCTAAAGTCGGTTTATGAAAACCGTAGACGTACAAGAATTAAAATTAGAAAAGCAAAATCAAGACTCGGTATAATACCTATACGATTCATTTCACAGTGCAAGTTCCATGTAATATTAAACGTCAAAGGAACAGATATATAGGACGAGTAGGAATGATTCGACCATGGGAAGACATCACTTAAACTAAGACAGCTGACTTTGATCTATGAATAGTTCACACCTACACTAATAAATAAACCAGATGATGTATTTCAGTATGTTTTTTACGTATCTAAATGGATAACATTCAACTGTATGAGGATTTCCTCTAACAGAATGGTTAACATGCCAGGTAACCTAAGAGTGTTTATTTGGTTTCGACGAGTATTACGCAGAAACTGTATTAAATAACAACACCACTTACTAATATAATTACCGTCGTTATTTATTCAGTTTTCTATAAGCTCAAATAATTAACTTCTATTTTTAAAAGTTCAATTGACTTCGGAAGAATATTCGAACTATAAATCACAAAAATAACAACAACAAAAATGACGACATTAACTCATCACTACAAAAACCTTAACACAACTATTCCCACGTAAGTTGGTACATGCGTATCACGTGGCAGGTAAATATATTATATTCCTCACGAATCATGAGCAATAACAAAATACTTATTGCATACAACATTTAAAAGAATATTGCATGGAAATGGCGCAATCAATCACGCGTGCAATAAATTGACAAGTCGTACGCGACACCGACTGACGTAAACATTTCCTCTCTGACACTTAGTTATATACACTTTACTAGCAGTCTGCACCAACTTCGCTTCTGGTTTATATGTAGCATGTAGCAGTTCCGAACCACGTACAAACGTGAAGGAAATTTTGAACACAATTCACATAATTTGGGCCACATAATATCCTTACCAACCACGCCCTTGGCCAGCCTGGTGGATTGTGGCCTGAACTCTTATAGGAGTCCCAGCAGTGGGGACATATATAGAATAACGATGATGAATATCCCAGTCGTTTTTTCGTGTATTGAAATTATTTATTTTAAATGAGTGACTACACAGTTCCTAGACTTCTCGTTCCTAGACCAATCTACTTTCCAAACGGGGGGTAAATGGTAAAATTATGATATAGCGATTCAAAAGTGCTTCTAGAATTAGTCTAATTGAATAAACAAAAGTTTGAGTTTGGGTAGAGAACTAACTTGTTCCAGATCGCCCGGGTTAAAAATAAAGCCATTGATAGCATTATAAAATAGAGAAATAATGGTTAAAATTGAACGAGATGCTTTTCTTAGATCAGTCATGATAACAGTCAAATATTAATATTAAACTTATAGCATACACAAGACATTCCTAACCGAAAGGTGAATGCGCATCTCATCGACCTTTACAAGTGTATCAGAGCATGAACCAAGTGTGTAATAGCCAAGTGCCAAATGCTGACCTTTCTCATAACATTTGGGAAGCCCCTGGGACGACGATCTTATTCGGGACGATGGCATATGGCGATGACTATGAGCTTTACAAACGTGGACACGTAGCTACTAAAATAGGTGACGCATATATAATTTTCAAAAATTTACATAAAAAAATATAGTGTGGTAAAAACCTACGCATGTAGTAATTAGATGTCTGATTTAGCGTGAAACTTGATACAGACCAAAGCTAACTCAGCATTCATTATTTTATGAAAATTAATTGTTTTTCAACCCGATATTTGCGCCTTAAACATAGTTATATGTCTATTGTTTCACTTGAAATAAAAATATATATTTTTTACCATTGAGTTCACCATCTGCTTACAACGTACTTTACAAATATTAATTTGACTTTAAACAATATTAGCACGGCACGTAATAAAACTTTGTGAAATGTGTGTCTGCGTGAACCCCGTGAACCTCGTCACGGTCTGGAAGTTCGCGTCTTCGCTCGTTCGCAGACAGATTCTCTCGCAGATTGAGTTTCCATGGCAACTATATTATAACTATACAATGTAATTCTAAGCGTTTATAACATTTCTTTATACGCTTTATCAAGTGGTGTATTTTTATTACATATTTACTGCATTCCAATTTTCTAAACTAAGTAATAATTTTTGAATAAAGTGGCGAACTGGCTATTCAATAATAATTTGTAATAATATAATGATATAGACCGTATATTATAACATAGTATCGACTCATACTTAGCGCCATGAATTTTGTTTAATTTTTTAGATGTTTTAGAATTAAATCCAACGAATAAAAGGTTTCAGTTATGAACGACATAAAACAAACAACAACAAACGAACAACTATAATAAATATATTTGACGCATTCTTCTTCAACAGACTTCAAAAAATGGTGGAGGTTATCATTTCGACTGTATTTTATTGTTTTTTTTTTATATACATTACTTCATAATTTGTTAATGAGTGGTACTACCGATTTGTACCATTTTTTTATCATTTGAAAGCTGTGCATCCCATGCAATCCCATTTAAATTCGGTTTAGTTCTATAATTTAAAGGCGATTAACTTAGTCAAGTTTGTGTGGTTGTTAAGTTCTTTGTTAAATATAATTACTGTTGATTACGAATAGAAAAATAGCATTTAAAAAGTGATAATTATCACCTATTTTAGCTCTTAAACGTGTTTCTCGCACACTATGCTGCTGAGGTGCAACGAATACCTGTGATAATGAAGTGATAACCACAGGCTATTAGCGGCGGGCAATTAGCCGCTATAACTCGTATCTGTTGTTCGTGCACTTGTTATCATGCTCAGTTACACTTATTATTTGTAAAAAATTTATATTCGTTACAATTCCGGCACATGTTGTTATAAAAAATGATATTATAATCAATTCTAGGTACAATTTCTGTATTAATTATAGTTTTGGGTGCAATTTTATTTCATCCTTTAGAATTTCAAGTATTTTGTGGCTTAGTGATAAATTATATATTTTAATGTATGGAACGGAAGGGTGACTGTATGACGCATCTATCAACGCACAGCCTAAACTACTGAACCGATGGGGCTGAAATTTGGGATGCAGATAGCCACAATGATAATGGAATAATAAGAAAAGATTTTGATAAATTCTACCTCCAGGGTAATACAATAGTAGATGACAGTTTGTACCATGAAATTTTTTACTAGAGCATGCGAAGAGGCGGGCGAAACTGCGGGCAAAAGCTAGTTCTGTTCAGTCCGTGGTTAAAACGCTTTAGACACGGGACTTTTTTACATACATATACTTACATAAGTACTTATATTATGAGATAGTGTGCTCACAACTCGCATAACGACAAACCTACCTACATAACATCAAAACTACTACAACATCGTATTAATAAAAACAACTGAACTAACAAGAGTTGTTTAAAATAGTACAATAGTACAAAAGTTTATAAGTGTGATAGTATATTATATATTTATACCTTTAAACGAGCAATTCTTGTATATATATATATATATATATATATATATATATATATATAATAGGAATCTCGGAATCGGCTCCAACGATTTTCATGAAATTTAGTATATAGGGGGTTTCGGGGGCGGGGAAAATGTCATATTCGTGTTTTATTCGTGTTTTTTTTTCTTAGATAGCTGGACAACTGAAATAACACATAGGCACTTTTTATACCGATATTCCTACGGGATACGGACTTACGCGGTTTCAACCGCGGGTCACAGCTAGTATATTTATTAAACACGCACTTCAGTAATAAATTTATATTAAACAACATACCCCGGCAATTAGAGCGCATACAATTATAATTACAAATCGATTGTGTCGCTTGTAAGTAACACAATTGTTTATTTTTTAAGTTAACTAGCTACTTAAACTAGATTCAGCCTGTAGCTTCGCTTGTGTGATACTGGGATATGAAAATAATATATTATTTGCAGCAAGATTTTACACTAGACGCTCTCATCTAAGATCATTTAACGTAATACATAAAAAAGTTGATTTTTTTTGGACACGGTGATTCTACATTCATGAAAATGTTAATTATTTTTCAGAGAAACTTAATTCA
This sequence comes from Zerene cesonia, assembly GCF_012273895.1. NCBI lineage: Eukaryota > Metazoa > Arthropoda > Insecta > Lepidoptera > Pieridae > Zerene > Zerene cesonia. Next base: position 279,199 of record NC_052113.1, on the reverse strand, counting down.
AAAATATCATTTCAAAATGAAGTCTCACTCTCTTGTGTCCAAAGACTCAATTATTAAATCCAAAGATTTAAATAATTACCAGAATATAATATGCATATTTGAAGGCATCCGTTGTATTGCCTGGCCAAGAAATTTTAATCGACACTAAAACGTGGTTATCAACAAGTGCCTCGCCCATCCACTCATTAACCATACTCTAATATAAAACGATTCTCAAATGCGATAAATAGCGATGGTTTACGATTCGCGATGGGACAACGTAAAGCACTTAACCTGTCCCCAAAGGGTTAATTTGATCGAATCTTTTTTATTGCCAATGAAGCTGAATAGCTAATTAAAAGGATTCTTTTACCATCCGGGGATTCAGAAACTTTTCATTCATTTAAAACTATGGGATTTCATAACCTTGCCACTATCAAGCATACAGATCGTCACAGGTGTTATAGCCCACAGACGTTTATGTGCTGAAAAATAAGAAAGATGAAAGATATTCTAAAATTCAAAGTAAATACGCAACAACTATAATTGATATACGTAATAACAATAAAACGATTGCCGAAATTAACAAGTAACACAGTTTTTCAAGTAGAGACATGAGGTCCACAATTCGATGAAGATTATTGTCCTTGTCGATAGCATTATCTAACATTGTCTGCATTACCTGTCCAGTGTGAGCTCGCTACAGAACCCGGAACATCATTACCCAAAAACGCTCCCCAAAGTGTCGACAAGCTCGTAAAAAGCGAGCCGCAATCAAAGCGGCGAACCACAAAGAGGATCAGGTATCACAATATGGCGCACGGGGGAAATTGAGCAATATTGAAATAGTGGTTTCTTGCATAAACATGATATATATCGCTTGCGAGATTGCCGCCGCCGCAAATGCTAACTTAGAACCGGTAATAGTCCCCCATGAGAGATCATCGATACATGAGCGTGATTTATGACTTTTCATATGTATTTTCTAGGTTTTGTTGAATTTTGTGTAATGTTAATAGATAAAAAAAGTGTATAAGTTGACACCACGAATTTTTTAATTTATGTGACTTATGAGTATTTATGATTAGTTTAATCGTATTCCATACCGTGACTAATAAAAAATTGCTTACATAAGAGGAGTACAGACTCCATGAACAGATAAACGCGAGTGTCTTAAACTGTCGGCGGAATATTAAGAATTATTCTAGTTTTTCAAAGTCTTCAACTCTGACTAGGAGAGAATCTTGCTAAAGTTTATTAAGGATGAGAGAATAAATACCCAGTATTTTATCATTATCGTAATGATGGTACATTCTACAAGCGACTACATATATTCTGAAAGTTTATAATTTATCGAACTAAAAACAAAATCGCGTGGCGCAAGTATTAGCAGTATGTAATTATGTTATTAAGCATCTATAAAAAGGATGGAGGAAAAACGAAAGGACGCATCTACCTTGAGTGGTGACATCATGCCGACAGCCCGCTATTGTTCAAGCTATCGGCGGTAAACAATACGCGTCTTACATCTGTACGACTAAATATATTTATTGTGACTATTATCATCATTATTATTATAGCATAAACATTATTATGCGTAATGATTGTAAGATTGTAGTTATTTTTTTTTTAGTAATTGATACTTAAAAATTAATTTGTTGGACTACTGATAAGGATTAACAATCATTGCAATAGGTATTAGTGTAATCTACAACTTTGTAACTTCAAATCAGAAATAATAGAAATAAAACCAGATTCTTTTTCGTCTTTTTATCAGCCTTTATCTGTGGCCTATTTGACACCCAGGCAAACCTAGCAAAATAAATTCTAAAGTACATGTGTTATTCTAGTATATAAGGTACAACACTTCGACATAACATCAAAAACTTTTCAGTGATTTTCATGTGAAGGAGTAACAGACAAACTAACATACATGCGTACATGCTTATATATTGTGGGTGACACACATCCATCCATCCTCACAAATTCTCACATTATCAGGAGGCTGGAGGATCAATTCCAATATGAGGTCTTTGGAATCAAGTCTATGTATATAAATGCAGTATATGTGCCAGATCCAAAAATTGCCTCTTTTGTGTCTACCCAAAAACACAACAAGTTTATAATTCATCGCCAATACCATCTGAAGCTCAATTATAATTTAATGAATACAATCAGCCATGTGTGAAAGATGTGGTTTAGTATTGATTAAGAAAAAGAGGTATATGAGATTTTTACTTATAGATTTTTGTGGTTTTATTGTTGTTTATAGCGTTTATTTTCATTCATGATATTTCATTATTGCAAACTCATCAAATGAAACACTACTACTTCTATTGAAGTGCAATGTCACTACTATACCATAACGAAATAAATAAATTAAATAGCATGAATATACAGTACATCTGACTTGCATTCCCACTAGGAATCTCTTGAATCCCCCTATCACAGATCATTTAAAATTTGAAGCAAGTACACACTACTCCAAAGAAGCAGTTGTTGATGTGATTAGTGGGTGTCCTCCGTATTTTAATGTTTATTTTAGATTGAACAATTAACAAAACCAAACTGTATTTACTACTTGCTGTTGCAGCTTTTCCCGCTTGTCCAAAATATTTTTTTATGGTACAAACTTTCATACTCTTGATCATCACTTGGGGGTAGAATTTATCAAAATCCTTTATTAGCTGATGCCTACATCAGTGTCTATGTAGTTGCCAAATTTAAGCTTCATCGAGGGAATAGTGCCGATTGTGCATTGATAGATCAGCAAGAATAGATCAGCAAGATAGGTCACCTTTTTGTTTTATACATTAAGATCAGTGCAGCGTCTCGTTACTTTTGATTAAAGACAAAAAAATATATTTTAATTTTATATCAAGCTCAAAAAAAAAATTGTTAAGTTCAGTTATTATTTACACAAATGTATATTACCCATATGAATAGTATTTTCAAGTCAAGGTTACGATAGTTATACATTTTTATTAACTTGACTAGGTATGAATTACATTGAATATAAAACTTAAGTACTTTCAAAGCACAAATATTAAACCAAATAGGTTTACTTAGAGATATTCTGTTTACAACTATAACTTGTAATATAATGTTTAATATAATTTTTAAATGTTTTCATAGCTTTTATAAAGTGTATAAGTAAGTTTCTGAAGATAGAAATAATTAAAAACTAACCTTAATTTCAAATTTTCGATAAACTTATCCGTAGTCAAATTGTCCAACAGGACGAAGTCAGGGACTCCGACTTCTGGTTGGCTCGTCATAGCTCCGGAGCTTAACAAAACTACATATACAGAGCACTACTACTCCTCTCGTTTAACTTTGTCGCGTTATTCAGCAAGTTTACTCAACTATTGTCAACAAACCGTTAAAATACACACACAAAATAACAAACGTCCTCCTCCGACCAATATTTCAGACAAACTGGCATATTTTTAAATTTTGATTTGAAAATGGCCACCCGCGTAGATATAAATTCAATGTTGCCAGTATTATACTGCTGTAATGTTGCAAAATATGACATACTAATGAAACAAATATAAAATAAATAATAATTGATGAATTAAGTGATTCTTAAAATAGTTGAAGTTTAGAAGTTAAAATAAAGACTATGTCTTATAGTATATAATTTTCAAATACATTTTGGTATCATCTGTATTTAAACGTGTTTCTCTACATACTCTGTCTTACGCCATTTTCCTTGTTGTAGGCGCCTCAAATGTCATAATAATTTCCAGTTTCTGAAAATTACGTTTTATTTCCTTTTTTGCATTATTTTCAAAGTTTTATTGATGTCTGTAATTATATATAAGTGCAATTATATTTTATTTGTTTTAATTCCTATAATTATTTGCATATTTTTATAAGTGTTCGCTCATACGCACCAAGGACCTTTGATTGATGTTCTACAATGAGAAATAAAGAATATCTTTTGAAAAGGTAGCACGTACTTTTGACGCCCACAGTTTTTGTCAAGGGCTTATTTGCTGCGTACTTTAGAATATATGAAAGGAATGGTGCCGTGCATAAAGTTTTAAGTTTAGTGCGTATATATGGAACAATGAGTGATTCTCCGGGGGTCGAGTGGCTGCCGGCCTACAGTCCTGGTCCTCCGCGGCATAGTCCGCTGGGCCCTATTCCGCGATTCCTTTATGAAGATGTCCAACCTCTTTCATTGCAACAGGAAAACAATAACAAGGAAATTGAGGAGAAACTAAACGCAAATAAAATTAAACATCCCAAGCCAGCTTACAGGTAGCGTAAATTTATGACTTTTCCTTAATCAAAGAAACCTTCAAGCTATTTATGTTGTTAGAGTATATAATTTAGATGAGGTCATTCATTTTGTTTTTAATGGCTATTGTTATTTGATTGTCATGACTTAAAATTACCAAGAAGACAAATCAGAAACAGTAGATAATCAATTGAAACTTGTTCAGCAACCTGTTGAATTTTAGTAAGTTAATAAATAATTACAGAATGGCCACATTTTTAGTAACAAAATTGTTAAAAAAATATTTTCAGACAATATAGATTACATAAATGTTTGTCAAATAACATTTTTACACTTAAAACAACCTTGGTTTATTCCTATGTCTATAAGTAATCTAATAAATACATATAATTTAACCAAACTATTATTAAATCTTACAACAGCCTACTTGCATCTATGTAACAATGATATTTTTATAATTATTGAGTAAATTTTTTTCATAAAACTGTTAACATAACATTAACATAAATTTCAGCTACGCCAGCATGATTAGACTGGCAATAAGCAGTTCACCAAACGGAAAAATGACATTGAACGAGATTTATAATTACATATGTAATGCATTCCCCTATTACAAAGAGGCAGGAAAAGGATGGATGGTATGAAAAAATATTTTAATATATCGTGTTTAGTTTGGGCATAGTCAGACTTTATTTTGTGGGGTAGTGGTGGTCATAAAAAGCTTCTCTTCTTTAAGATCAATCTATTGACACCTCTCATATAAAAATATGATTAGTCTCTAACGTGTTCCAAAGAAATATACATACATACTTAGAGTTACAGTTGGTAAATAGATGTATAATTAATAAATCATTTACCAATTTGTTTTCCACATATCTTGTATAGTATTTACAAGAAGTAAATATATAGATAGGAGTTGATTTAAACAATATCTCAAATCATTAATGGCAATGTACCTGTTTAAAATGAATTTAAATCCCAAAATGATTTACCATATCCTGTACCAAGATACACTTAACGAGTAGAGCTGTTATGTTACTTTTTTTTTATGTCATCGTCGGCAATGAAGCTGGTGGGTGGCCTGATGGTAAGCACTACTACTGCCCATGAACATTTGGAGAGGCGTAATGTTGTTTGCAGACCTTACGCCTCTACAAATGGATTGCCGACTTCGAATTGGAAAGGGATTGAGAAAGGATTGACGAGAAAAATAAAGGAAAAAAATGGGAGGGCTACGGGAAAAGATATGGGTCCTGGATGGATTAGTGATGCGCCTTAATCTAATGGAGATGTCATGTTATTTATTAAAAGAGGGGATGTATGTAGATAAATTTAGCATTATTGATAAATGGAACCTCGATAAACAACATCTACTGTTCTGTAGCAAACTTACAATAATGGTTCAGTTGCAAGATACCACAGCAATAAAAACAATAGAAATGCAAATGAGCAAGACAGTTGTAGCTCTCATTCACAATAGTGGTTCTTATATACGGAACAAAATTGTACACAGATATTTTCAACTGAATGCTATCTATGCCACAACCATTCAGATAAAGTAACAAGATTGTTAATTGGTGTATCACTGAGTATATAATAAAACTTTAACTATATGCCTTTCAGAACTCAATAAGACACAATCTTTCACTGAACAAGTGCTTCATGAAGGTGGCTCGCAGCAAAGATGACCCGGGCAAGGGCTCCTACTGGGCGATGGACAGCAGCTACAAGATGGCGGAGGTCACGCCGCGTCGGCGCAGGAGTCTACGAGTAAGTTGACTTTTGTATTAAGCCACACATTACAAAGAATCTCAAGTATATTTGCATATATCATTTGATAACTTTTTTTGTTTATTTGTTTTTTTTTTTTAATGATATTTTGTTCAAAATTTACACTTGTGATTCTGTATATTTGATTACAAACTTTTTCGTATTTAATTCGTTAAACTGAGGTCACAAAGGTTTTGTTGAATCTGTCTCTAACATACTGATATTAAAGGTATCTCAGATATCCCTATCATATTTTCATAACTTCACCATTTTTTCGAAAGGTAGTCAATGTGCCATTGCAATTGAAACAAAAACAAGTTTGTAATTATAATCCGATGAATCATTGCTAAATAAGATTATGTTACTGATGTCATAGTACAATTGGTAAGACATTATAAGTTTTTAGTATTCATATAGATTCATCTTGGTAGAAGGATCAATTTCGAGTTGAAATATTTCACGCAGTGTCAACAAAAAATTTGTTACTTAGTATTTGTGAAGAATATTATAAATTTATAACGTCGGATGTGTGACGGATTTCCCAGATGGCTCCATACAGCCCGGAGTGCAGCTCGAACAGTAGCGGCGACACGGCGCTGGCCGGCGCGAGCGTGCCCACGCCGCCGGCCACGCCCACCACGCCCACTGCGCCCACCACACCCACCACGCCCGTCTCGCCCAACGTCAAGGAGGAGATCAAAGAGGAGTCGGGTAAATTTAAAAACCTATACCAAAAATGCATTAGTTCAGTTCAGTAGTTAGAGTTGTATAAAAAAATTAAAGAATATATTGAAGATGAAAATCCATTGAATACTGTTGCTTAGGGACTACCGAACAGTTCTTTGGCATCATTATTACGATATATTATGTAGCATTTACATAATTTCATTAAACAACTGCAGTTTTTCTTGTCCGCTCATTTTTGAAGAAACTGCTTTCCTGCTTTATGAAAGCGGTGGGTAAATGGTAAACCTTTGTGATGAATAAAGCAATGTTAATCCTGTTGCTTTTTCTATCCAGATGATTTTTAATAAACGGTTTTAGAGTTAGATATCAGATTAGGATATTATTATAACTATCATTTTCGTTTTATAATAAAAAGCAAATTATAATTAGTTGCTTGCTGTTTCAGAATCCAAACATACTGATGATGCACTGTCGGCCCTCATGAACGAGGAACTCATCGCTGATGTGGATATTAGCAGAGGTATGTATTGTTGTCCATTCATTTGTTATTCTGACTGCATTTTAATTTGTTCATATTTAATATTTAAATAAAAAAAATGTATTATTGTTTATTATGTTCGACCAACAATTTTAATATACAAAAAAACGAACACACATCACATAATAGATAATTGTTACTATGACTCGGTGCAGAGCGATGGTGGTGGTCGGGCGCGCGGCGGCACGTGTGCGAGGTGCGCCACTCCGCGCTCACGGACGACTACGGGAACTTCCGCGACGAGCGCCAGGACGACTGCGACTGCCCCGCGCACGACCTCGACCCCGCCGACCCCGCCGCGGCCCTCGCGACCCCCCTCGCCACGCCGCCCG
>NC_052113.1:248977-271612 GCF_012273895.1 Zerene cesonia | reverse complement strand
CCGACCCCCGGCCTATCAACCCCTGGCTTATCAACCCCCGGCCTACCGACGCCCGGCCTGTCGACCCCCGGCCTGCCGACCCCCTGTGTGCCGACTCCCGGCCTGTCGGCGTTAGCCGGCAAGTGGCACGGCGGATCCTTATAACAACGGCAACTCCACCTCACCTTATATTAAGGTTAACATACTCGTGTGAGTTAGCTTCGTGTGAACTGAGGCGGTTCGTTTAGTGTTTGCCAGTAGCGCACCTTGCTGGGCTCGGGGGACTACATAATTAGATCCTATGTAAAATTAGACTCGGTTTTATCAGTTGTTTAAAATGAAATCAATATTGCATTGTTCGACGGATAAAAAATAGTTTGACGTTCATTATTTCTCACGTTGCATAGCGTACAGCTTCCTCTGAGCCAGCAATGCGGTAACTATCGTGTTCATGATGACATATACCAAGTTTTTACCAATTTTTATTGAAGCGAAATGTTTTATACACATTTACTTGAATTATATTATCGGTCATCGCATAGAGATGGCGGGCGGCCGGTTACCTGCGCTTTGTTTACTTGTAACGCTGCATTTGCGGAAAGTATATTATTTATTGTGAACGATACAGATTATAAAGTAACATATCTACGTTTTGTAGTGTTACCTGAACTAGGTAGGACTTTTTGACGCGAGATATTCGTAGAAAAGTAAAAAAAAAAGATACAAAAAATATATCTTAATATTAACTAACATGTGAATGTACGTTTATTTACTACGAGAGTTATTGTCGAGTTCATAAGATATAATTATTTATATATAATATATTTCGAGACAAAACTTGATACCTTACGTTTCGAAGTCTGTAGCCGGATTACGAGCAGATCTCACAACGACCAGTATATCTTATATAATAATTTAATATACTTAAACATAGTGTTCACGTAACGTTTAGTTCTTATGTATGAATTAGTTTTACGAATTTATAGTTTAACGCGAATATACGTAAAATGCTTCTTAGGTTCTGTTTTAGATTATTCTGCTTGCCGCTGTTCAAAATTAATTTCACACCATCCACAGCAATTATGGAAGCAACCCATCTCGCTTGCACACTATTTATCCCTCTGTTCGACATGCAGGGAGGAACAGAGACGTGCATATACTGTGTGACTGAGATGACAATAGTCAGCTGGCATTTTTGGTTTTTATTTATAAACAACAACTCTCATATCTATCCCCTTCTAATTTATTCATGAAGTAACTTCAAAACGTTAATTAAAATGAAGAAATGCATAAACTTTAAGATGTGAAAAGTAACATGTAAAAGTTTAAAGAGGTAACGTTTTAAAATATAATAAAAAAAGTGTTAGTAATAATAAATATTGCTGTGGATTGACAAAGTAGACTCGTGTGCCATACGGAGTGCGGGCCGCAGCCCGGGAACGGTCCCATATCTTGTTCAATGTGTTCACGTATACACGTCTGTATAGAGTTAGCTTAGCGTAGCCGTGTAATGTATATAAGAGTATATGCGGGTTGGATGTACTGCAACCCCGAGGAGCCCCCGTTCGGAGCATAATATTTGAAACGGTCGGAGCCCCGCCTCCTGTGTAATGTCTGAGCTCGGCTCGAGGCCGTAGAGTAGTGCGGTGTAGCGGTAAGGACTCGCGCGGTTCAGACGCGTAATTTAGTTTCGTTAACGTCCAATATTGAAAGTATAATAGCGATGCGGGATCATTATATTATTTATTCGAAACTTTATCACCGATCACTAACTCGACCCGAAGAAATGTATATTTAGATATATTTAACTGTTCGTAATTAACATTCCTTAATTTTTGTGTCAAAATTCTATATGTTATGTAACATAATAGTAAGTTTTATTTGGTATATGAATAATATTCAGTATTTGATAAGTATTGTTAAGTTGGTCGGAAGCGGAAGTTACGACGCGGTGCATAATAAGTTGCCATCACTGATCGTTTGATATTTTATTATTTTTCTGTGATAATCAATTTATTTTCAAAAAAAAAATATACGATTCGTGGATACGCCTATAGAACTACTATTCATTATTTAAAAAGAATGATATTTTAAATCGAGTATATTTTATTTGTACTTTTTCATATTGAAGCATTGTATTTAGTTTTGTGAAGGATTTTTTATTGTTTATCAAGATGTCCGTCACTGATTGGGTTTGACAACTCCGCCTATAGTTGATATTACCGGCAATTTATATGAAATTATTTTATTTGTATGCGACGATCGTGCGTTAGCCGTTTACTTTATACTTTAAGAGTAGAATGTTCTACCTCTATACAAATGATAGTTGATGTATATTAAAACTTTTAACAAATTGTGCTTTTTATTTTCCGCCCACACAGTACCTAGAAGAGTAACCAATAATGTGTACAGTTTTTCTACCAGCTTATTTATTATATTACATCACATAGAATTAGATAGAGGAATGTAGATGAGGGTGTCTGTTTAGCAGAGAGATAATCGCTTGACACAGCATTGCAAAATATTTCTAACATGAAAGCCTTCTCGTTTGGCACTAAGTTGCGTTTGTCTAACAAAATTCATAAATTAAAATTTTCCCCGTTTGTCTATCTGTTAAGCTGAATAAATAGCCTTACCTACTAAACCGGTTTTAGTACAATTTGAAATAAGAATAAACTAAGTTTTAGATAAGGTTAAACAAGAAAGAAGTTGCACGGTTATAACGTGATGACAGGAAGGACACGCGAGCGCTCCAGAGGCTACGGAGGAAAGGAAGCTTGTATAAAAGACGTATATGGTTAAAACTTTTTTATTCATGTAAACTTAAAAGTCTGGTATTCTGAACTGTACGAATACAACTACCTCACTAGTCTTAATCAATGATTCTTTACTGGATAATCATTGCTGCATTGATCATTTTGTATTTTTAATTATTTAATTAATTGCTTATCTCATTACTGCAAGGAAATATTATTTATTTAGTGACGAGCAATGAGTTTTTCTGTGGTATATTTATTGATCTATCAACACTTTTTCAACTGCAATAGCGATAATTGAACAATGACAATTTTATCAAAGCAGTAAATGTAATGTTTTATGTAGTAGCAACAGTTAATATCAATCAAGATAAATTAATACTCTGAGAAACGTATTCAAATATATGCAAAAATTCTTTTTACATTAAAAGAAAAGAATTTTTGCATACATGTACTGTTACATGCATTAACAATATATTTCTCTTGAAATTACCCTATCTTTATCGTTGATAATTAATAATGTTAGGTCATTGTAATAAGGTGATTAGGTGGAGTGGAATAAAACACTGAGAAAATATCAACAACTTTAATGTTTGAATATATACAAGAACAATCGTAGTTACAATTATCATCATTAACAATAAGACGCCGCGGCTGCGCCTGCGCCGCGCTATCTCCATTATATATTTATGATTACTTAACGGACCACTGGTGTCATGAATAAGGCAACACGTTTGCTATCCTTCGGAAATTTAACAATTTTCTTAACTACAGTTAAAATTCAAAAGAAACCGAAACGACTGATGACAATTACAGCGCTTGAGCATTGCACTAAATTTATACAACTATAATATAAAACGCTTCGTCCGACCACACGCATCGACTCCGCACATCCCGACATACAGTGTCTGCAGAGACCCAAAACTGAACGCATTCATAACGCAATGTACTTGAGATTTAGACGAGACTACGCGTACAAAACTTAAAAATAATTTCGGTTATACTGATTAAAATAACATTATACACAGCTGGTTACGCGCGCGCCCGAGGCCACGCCACGAAGTCATAATAATAATAATTTACTAACCGCTACATCTCACAGCCCGAACACTAACAGTCTCCTCGTATTTACACGTGTTTACATCTCCGGACACTCTGCGCCTGCGCAAGCATCTCGCTTCGCTCGCTCGCCGGCGCGCAGGTTGAGCGGCTCGGCCGGGCGAGCGCCGGCGGCTCGCCGCTGTGTCGCGACACACCACGCAACGGCTATACAAGGGCGTGTCGCAACACAACACGCAACATTTATATACAGGCGTGTTGCAACACAACATTCGACGCATAATTCCGAGTCATAGCAATAGATTTCATGCCATGATAAAACTGCAACACACTTTCGATAACTACTTATGTATAATGATAATAATATTAGATCACGAAGCTATGTACAGAAGCCGCCGCTCAACTCGGACGCGGCGCGACGAGAAACGATTACATATGCAATATAATAGAGATCATTAAATTCATATATGCGTATTAAATCCTCTGTTAAGCGCTTTACAAGCATCCAACATCACTCTCCGAATTGACGCGCCGCGCGATCCCGCGCAGTCGCGGCGGGACCGCACGGTCTAACTATACATAGGGTCATGTGCCCAGCGGCACAGCGGCACAGCGCGGCGCCACCCGGCACGGCAACACGTGCGATGCTGCACTCGCCAACCCTGACGAAATTAAACTGATTTTATGTTATTTTGTATGTATGAAAGTGTCTGTAGTACGTGAGGGGTGTGATGTATGTGTGAGAGTGTGTGTAGTGGGCGGGGCGTGTGCTGTACGAATGGGTGTTGTTTATGTGTGCGCGCGCGCAATACCTGCGGGCTCAGAGCGAGTCGCGGTGCCACACCCAGGTGCGCTTGGTGTGGTCGAAGCGGTGCGCCAGCCACTGCGCCTGCAGCAGCTCCACGCGGTCCTCGCTCAGGTACAGCGGCTTGCCCCGTCTGCATAGCGAAGACGAATATAGTAAACGGAAGACGAAATTAATCAGAGGAAGGGGAGGGGAACTCACTTGAGGTCGCGGTCTTCCTCGTCGTAGTCGTCGAGGTAGAGGCTGCCCCAGAGACAGGCGCGGCGGCCACGGATGACGATGATGTAGGTGGAGGTGACGACGAGGAAGATGCCCGTGCCGCCGCCGCACTCCATGGCGTGCTGCACCGCCTCGGCCACCTGGTGCTGGCGGCAGCACGGCTGCTTGAGGCACACGAGCGTGCCGCACAGCAGGCACACGGACGCCTCCTTGGGCACGGCGCCGCACTGCAGGCACACGCGCTCGTGGTAGTACGTGAACAGGCGGTCGTACTCGCGCGGCAGCCGCAGCAGCGCCGGGCCCGTCCACACGGCGTGCAGGCCGCGCACCACGCGCCCGATCTGCCGCAGACACGCCTGGGTTAGTCGGATACTCGCGCAACGCTCTCGGGGAGGGCTCGGGAGGGAACGCACCGCCAGCTGGCCGCCCGTGGCGGCCGCGCCCAGCTGGCGCGCCCAGGCGCGCGCGGCGGCGGCGGCGCGCGGCGGCAGCGCGTGCGCGGCGCGGGGCCGGCCCCCGCCCGGCGCCAGCTGCAGGTAGCGCAGCAGCTCGCCGAACTCGCGCGCCGCGTCCGCCGCCAGCGGCAGCTCGCCGCCGTACACGTGCTTGCGCAGCAGCGCCGCGATGCGCAGGTACGGCAGCACCAGCTCCTGCACCTGCGCACACAATATAAATGTAACATTTACTTATGTAATACATATTTCCTTAGACTAATACATAACCACAGTCTATAATATATATAGAAAGTTTCGTCTTTATGAATATGACTCTTCAGTATAGTTACCTCCTCCTCAATCTGATCAAGAGTGATATCCCCACTATTCGCGGGCGCATCGTCATCCAGCAGATGGTCCCCAGCGAGTGCACCCCGTAATAAACGCGCGGCATCCAGTAGACCACCTTCCCCCTCCCCCTCCTCTTCCTCTCTGCACTCCTCCTGCTCATTCGCCAGCAGGCCCGCGAACCTCCCATTAGCCACCAGCTGATTCACGACTTGGTAATACGTAAGCGCGTATAACGCGCGGACTATGCATGTGAAGTGCACTGAAAATTTTTGTTTTTTTAATATGGTTAAAAAAAATATGATACAATTGATATTTATTATATTGATAATTTCTCTACTTTAACCAAATAAATTTTGGTGCATAAACAGAAAACACCATACTGAATGAATTTGAAACAATAAAATTAAAATGACTAAAAAATCCGTAAAAATTTCTTTATTTATTCTTATTGTGTACAAAAAGATAGAAGTTAATGACATATTGGCCACAAAGTAGCACACAAATATGGGGCGCACATCGTACTCATAAAGCTAGTGCGTGGGATGTGCGTGTGCGTACTCACGTATATCGAGGTGCGGCGTCTCGTCGGGCGCCAGCAGCAGCATGTGCAGCAGCAGCGCGGTGGGGTCGCGCAGCAGCAGCGGCACGGGGCGGCGCGCGGCGGGCGCGGGCGCGGGCGGGCCGGCCTGCGCCCCCGCGCCCTCGCCGCCCTCCGCGCCCTCCGCGCTCGGCACCAGCGCGCGCCACGTGGCCGCCACGCCCAGCGCCGCGCCCGCCACCACCAGCGCGCGCGCGTGCGCCCCCGCCACCGACAGCAACGGCACTGCAACGTCAATATTACCATTTTTGTTTGCTTATTCATCGGTTACTTAACATTTTACATTTACTGCTGTCGTCCATTCATATATATGGGCACAGGTCTAATTCGTTCGTCTTGAAACTAGAACAATAATCGATTTAGTAAGTTGTTGAATGTCATTGAATTGAAAGGAACTCAGAGGATAGGTGACGGGTCGCACGCACCGATGCAGTCGTCGCGCGGCTTGTAGCGCGGCGCGCGGTTGGGCGGCGGCGCGACGAGGCGGCCGCCGCGCTGCACCAGCTCACACTCCAGGTTGGTGCGCACGAGCGACGCCACGAACGTGAAGATGGCGGCCGGCGACGAGCCGTAGCGCTGCCGCAGCTTGCCGCCCGCCATCGCCGTCATGTCGCCCATCGCCTTGCCCATCGCCTCCGACAGCTGCGACTTGACCTGCGAGCCGCAAGCGGATGTGTTAAAGCTTCTCAACAATAGTGCTATGGGGGGGGCGAGGTTGCGACGGCACTGACCGGCGGCGCGACGTCCCGCTCGAGCATGGCGCGCACGTGCGCGGCCAGCGCGGCGAAGGGCGGCGCGGGGGCGGGCGGCGCGGGGGGCGCGCGCGGGGGCGGCGGGGGCGGCGGCGGCGCGCGCGGCAGCACGCTGTTGGCGAGCTGGCGGCACAGCGGGCACAGGAACTCGCCGCGCTCCACGTGCAGGTTGGGCGGGCGCGGCGCGGCCAGCGCGCGCAGGTAGGCGCGCAGGCAGCGCAGGTGCACGTGGTGGCCGCACGACTGCGCCGCCACGCCGCCCTCCCAGCCGACGCTCACGCTGAGCACCCACGACTCCTGGTCGAAGTGCTGGTGCAGGTCGTCGTGCAGGCGGTAGTGGTGCGCGGCCGCGGTGGCGTACTGCTGCGCCGCCAGCCGCGCGCGCTCGCCCTCCGACAGCGCCAGCACGCCCTCGCCCGTGCCCGCGCGCCGCCGGTGCCCCAGCACTGACGTCGACTGCGCGTGCGCAAACATACACACATTAGCCAAAATTAGACTTCAAAATAAACATCAATTTTACGTCGTGGTCATATGATATGTATCGCATCGAATTATTCATATTATTACTGGTGATCAACAATGGGTCGAAAATAATCCATTATTTATTGATCACAGATTAATGACTTCGCATTAATATAACAATACTAAATCATCTGTTGTTCAATAGTACAGAAAAACATCGTCAACCTCATCATCACTTTGATGCAATTTATTATCTAGATTATTAAAATGCAAATGTCAACCACAAAGTAGTCACTAAACGTATTTTGATGAAATTTGGCAATATTATAACTTATGTAGGTACCAGATTTCCACATACGCTATAGTATATGCGTATATGTGAGAGTGAGGGTGAGAGTGAGAGTGAGAGGGTGTCGGAGGTCACCTGCAGCAGCACGACGAGGCCGATGGGGTCGTGCAGCGCGGCGGGCGCGGTGGTGTTGCAGATGACGCAGTCGTAGTCGCGCGCCACGGGCTCCTCGTCCCACTCCATGTGCTCGCCCTCCAGCTGGCGCACGGCCGACAGGAACTGCGCCTGCTTGCGCGCGAACTCGCGCATGAGCGCCGCCTGCCGCTCGCGCGCGCGCCGCGACCGCTCCTCCTTCTCGCGCCGCTCCCTGCGACCCGACACACACACACACCCGCTAAAGCGTTTTTATTTGTCCTCTCGCCATCCGCGATATCACTATTATATCTACTTTCAACGTGGACTACGTATGTGTATGTTTAATTCTTAACAATGAAGACATTTTGCAATGAGAGTCCACTTATAGTAATATAGTCAATACGTAATATGAGAAAAAAAGTATACAGTAAATAAACTGGGTGTTCCCCAAGGGTGCACACAAGGGCCCAAATACGTACCTGGCTCGCTGCTCCGCCTGCCGCTCGCGCTGGTTGGGCCACATGGTGCGGCGCACCTGCTGGATGGCGTCCGCGCAGCGTGAATCCAGCGCCGCCAGCTTGTGCAGCACTTGTCCGATAAAATGTGGTCCGTCACCTAATCAATATCACATATTTCGTTGTTTATTCAAACTAAATTTTTTTATCTCCATGAGCGATATCACTTTTCGTCTCCTTATTGAAATAGTAACAAATTGAAAAACTATAATTTATTATAAAACAAATTCCTACAAAATCATGACCTTATATTAACTTCTTTTTCTATTCAAACACACAGTACCTACATATAATTTGACGCTTTTATATAGACTACATTTGTGTCTATTGCTTTCCTGTGGTAATCACGGCATAGGTTAGGGGATCTCACCGATGGGCTCCTGCGAGGCGGGCGGCGGCTCGTCCAGCGAGAACGAGTCGAGGCGGCCCGACAGCTGCGAGTGCAGCTTCAGCAGCAGCGAGATGATAGACTCGTTCACCGGGATCTGCTCCTCTGCCTGAGAGTGTAACTGCACCTGTAATGCAATTTACATAATGTTCATTAATATGGCAATAGCAGAGAAATATTTCTTGTTTTATCAACTGTGAATTTCGGAAAATTTGAACTCACAGAATTGATGGCCAAAAAGTGTCTCTCTGCATGGCAATGTGCCAAGTAATTTAATTCTCTAATACTAAATTCTGATTATGTGTGTGTACCTGCGTGTTGGAGGTGTGCGAAGTGTGCGAGGTGTGCGAGGTGTGCGGGGAGTGCGGGGAGTGCGCCGAGTGCGCGGCGAGCGGCGCGCCCAGCTCCAGCGGCGCGGGCAGCGCGCGCGGCACGTCCATGTCCCACTCTAGCTCTGGAACATTATTTATTGATATATCATTATCTCAATGTGGCGACTGAATGCGTATTCTATATAATTTAGAGATAAATTATAAAAAGGTTCAATTAAATCTTCTTATGTTGTTTTCGTCATTTTTGGTTACTTTAATTGGAGCAACGTAAGCCATATAATTCTAATAAATTACATCTCCCCCCAACTTCTCCCAACTAAACTCGCCACCCGCGGCTGAGGCCGCAGCTCAAAGCTAGACAGACGCACCTCTGGCGTGGCGCGCGGGCAGCGCCAGCGACATGGCGCCGTCCATGTCAGCGTCGGCGTCGGCGTCGGCGCCGCCCCCCTGCACCACGAGTGCGCCGCTCTCGCCGCCCTCGCCCCCCTCGCCGCTCTGCTCGCGACAGACAATACATTCATTAATAGAAGTATGACAGCTTCTTAGCTTATCTAATTAAATAAAAAGGATTTGTTTAAACGCGCTATTCTGAATACATTATTTCAAAAATGATTCCGCCATTGGATATATACGTTATCTATGAGTACTATAAGAGGTATATGTACTGCTGCCGAACAGTTAGCAATGGATAAAAATTGTTACCTCTAAGGCTCTAATCTCGGGCGCGTCTCCGCCCGCGTCAGATTGATCGTCTGGCACCGAGTTGTTGCGGACCATCTGATAAACGGATTATTATTTAATTACATTATTACGGATAATAATACCAATAAATAAACGCAGTGCATCGAAAGTTACAGAAAAGAAATCACATTTGCCAAAATCTAGACACTAATACTCAGATTTATGTAATACTTCAACGTCCTTTGTTTTTGATACATATTACAAAATTTGGATATCCGATATATAAAGAGAAATAGGTGTATAGTTCGGTGTAAGTGTGCGTGCGTGTGTCCGTGTGTATGCGGGCAGGCGCGCTTGTGTGCTACCTGCATGGGCTGCGGCACGGCGAGCGCGGTAGAGGCCACTTTGCTGCCCGCTTCACCCTCGCCCTCACCCACCTCAGCCCCCTCCCATTCTGGCTCGCCTGCCGACAGAGAAGGTACACACTTATTAGTTATGCTTCTGTTTAATTTTACAATCCTGATTACATATGGAGCACTTTTAATGACACTTGCCAAGGTACTCTAGTACTTTTTTTAACAAATAGTCTTAATTTTAGGAAACTTGGGGCTATTGTGTCATTATTTTTGATTGTGATTCTAGAAATGTTATTTAGGGTTACGGTTCCAAAGTTCAAACGAACCAAAATAATAAAAATTCACCCCAATAACCGAATAATGGTTACAGTTTGTCCAATGCCTAGGCTATTTCTTAGGTGCCCATAATTTTCAATCTGCATGGGCTAGATTTATTTTCAGATTTTTTTCAAGATGGTTACAATTAATCCTGTTCTCTTAGTGTTAAGGGGCATGAAAAACAGACGAAGGTCGACTCTCAGACTTACTCGATACGGATAAAAAATTAAGAGTAAGATAACAAGACACAAAAAAAAAAAAAAATTGAAAGTGATTTATTAGCGATTCGTTAGAGACGCGAAGGAGATAGAGTGTAGCGTGATACTGACTGTCGGAGTGGTAGGGCTGCGGGTAGAGCTGCTTGGCGGCGTGCAGCGGCGGCACGTGCGCGACCAGCGTGCGCGCGTTGCTGCACACGGAGCCGCCGGGGAAGGCGGCCAGCAGCGGCGCGCCGCCCACGCAGCCCGCGCCCGCGCCGCGCCGCGCCGCGCCGCGCGACACGCACACCGACCGCTGCGCGCACGCCCGTCGCAGATTTTTAATTACTACTTTATCAGGTTACCATGATACTTTCATAAACAGCCTCTAACTAATATTTTACTTGCAACTTCACCCACGTACACCTGATACATGGTATCACATTATAGTGTGATTTTCATTCTTTGTTACTCTGTTTTTGATGGAGAACAAATGACTTGATAGTTGTGGTTCAGTAGTTTAAACAGAGTTTCGTATTTCCTTTTTCATCTTTAACTTATTGATTGAACAATTTATAAATTTTTCAATTTGTCTAACTTATATTAATTATACAAAATTACACATGCATACACATCTTCAAAAACATAAATTTCTTCTTGTATTATATACTTACAGTCTTATTTGTGATTAGAGCCTGCATCAGGTTTTTTTTTAAGAATATTTTAGATGGAAATTTTTTAACATTCGCACTATGAATTATCATTTAAATGTGCTTTAACTTTTTATGGTTAAGACCACTACATTTTAAACATTTATAAATAGCTCAGTCTGTACATATACCTAATCGTATCGACACTTTTTTAAGAATGTGTGGGAAGAAGCTGGTACTTATCTAAACGGAGAATTTTTATTCAGTTAAATTTAAATGAATTCCATTTACACATTTTCTTTTAATTCAGTCCACAAAGGAAAATAAATAATTATATTATATTATTATGATCAGCGGGTGAGGTATGCTGGGTGTGTGTGTGCGGTGGGGGGCGCGCACTCACGTCGGTGGGCGGCAGCGCCAGGTGCAGGTCGGCGGCGACGTCGAGCAGGTAGACGGCGAGCGCCAGCACGTGGTCGGG
The DNA here is from genome assembly GCF_012273895.1 of Zerene cesonia. Taxonomy (NCBI): domain Eukaryota; kingdom Metazoa; phylum Arthropoda; class Insecta; order Lepidoptera; family Pieridae; genus Zerene; species Zerene cesonia. The sequence continues at coordinate 259,855 of NC_052113.1, read as the reverse complement.
CGGCGCCGCAGCACCCCCCGCGCCGCCGTCGCGCCGCCGCACGCCGCGGTGCAGCACCGCCAGCAGCGCCGCGTGCAGCACGCCTGCGCACACGCACCGTTACTGCACATGCCACTGGGCGAGCCCCTCCCCGGTGGCCCACTCGCTTACCGGAGGCGCAGATCTGGCGCGGGTCGCCGCTGAGCTCGACGTGGGGCGGCGCCCGCGCGGGGCGCAGCGGCGGCCACAGGCTGCCCGTCGCCGCGCCCGCCGCGCCCGCCGCGCCGCCCTCCGCCTTGCGCTTCTCCGCCACGCTGCGGGCCGTGCACGACTCGGTTAGTGTGTAAATCATTACGCAGAGCGCGATAGGCGCGTCAGCAGGGAGACGGGGCACTCACTAGGCGGCGAAGCGGTCCATGGAGGCGTGGAAGTCGCGGCGGTGCACGGCGCGGCGCAGCACGTGCAGCGGGTCGTAGTAGCGCTCCCACACCACGGGCCGCGGCACGAACAGCCCCTGCTCCAGCGCCTCCGAGCCCTTCGGCGGCGCGCGGTACACCGACAGCTGTACGCGGAACATAGACATACGTTTTAGACATATAACATAAATCTCTCCCACTATGTGTCCCCTATGATGATATAAGACAAGTGGCCGGAGTAATGTGGAATAGAGTAGCTCAAGACAGATTAGAATGGAAACGGTTGGAGGAGGCATTTCCCGATTGGCATTTTTGTGTTGTTTTGAGATGCCGATTTTGTGATTGTAGATACACTTCGGTTAATATTTTGTTAGTTTGTAACTGTTTACTTTTTCACTATGTATGTTAAGATTATCTGCTGCGATTATAAGATTATCTGCTGAATAAAAGGCTATATTATATTATTTTATATTATATATGTGTCCCCTGCGTGTGTGCGCGTGTGTGTGTGCGTGTGTGCGTGTGTGCGTGTGTGCGCGTGTGCGCGGGCACCTCGCTGAGCACCGCCTCGAAGTTGCGCGTGTGCGCGTTGCCGGAGCGCTCGGGCATGAGCTCGAGCAGCTGCGAGTGCGTCTTGTCGCCGGCGGCCAGCAGCGTGGCCACCTCCACGCGCGACTGCAGCACCTCGTCGTTGCCTGCAAGTCGGTGCCATGTTACACACCCGCTCTGCAAGCTCCACTTCATTTTATTTTATTTTTTTTTTATGTCATAGCGGGCAACTGAGCTGGTGGTTCGCCTGATGGTAAGCGATCACCACCGCCCATGAACATTCGCAAAGGTTGGGCCTCTGCGAATGCGCTGCCCGCTCTTTTGGGGTAATGGAAAAGGAATGGATTAACGACTGGAAAGAAGGAATGGACTGGGATGGGTGAGGAAAAGGAAACGGGCCTCCGGCTCCCCCACTCACCGTACGAAACACAGTGGCATGCCACTATTTCACGCCGGTTTTCTGTGGGGGATTGGTACTTCCCCGGTGCGAGCTGGCCCAATTCGTGCCGAAGCGTGCTCGACTCCCACAATAAAAATGTGTCTCATATACTAATCAAAGAAAAAGTCCCATAGACGACTACGTGAATTTCTCTTTGACTACGCGGTCGAATCCGCGAGCGGAAAACTGATACGTAGTACTTTAAAAACCAGCAACGTGTTGCGGCATTGATAGCCCTGCACTCACCGAGGTTGGTCCTGGAGCTGACGAGTATGGCGAGGAAGGTGAGCAGCCCCTCTACCATGGCGTCCTGCTCCGCGGCCTGCGCCGGCGACATCGGCGTCATGCTGAGCCACTCCCGCACTCCGAACCTGCAACGAATGTTGTGTTTGCGTGATTTTTTATGTACGCTTCTTCATCAGTTTTTAAACGGTTTATAAGTTGTGATGATCCCATCAAAATATAAAACAGAAACGTGCAGTTTTCATTATTATTTGAAAAATAAAAAAATCCCTACATGATAAATCTAATTGCAACTAGCTATAACCAAGGAAACTGAGTTGTAACAAAAACCGGGTTTTAATTGTCACGTATATACTAATTTACAATCTATATGAAATATAATTTAAGTCATAATGTTAAGGGGAACTAAGAGTTACATTACGCATACATACAAAGCGCAAAAAATGTTATAAAGACACAACACAATAGTTCCGTGTGAAACAGGAGCCAGCGGCAGCGGCAGTTACTCGTACAGCGCCAAGTACATACGTTATCATAATTCGCAGAAGTTTTAAGTGTATAGGACAATTCATCATTTTATACATAATAAGGTTTGTCTGCATCGCTTTTAACTCTGACGATTTTTGTAAAATATGTGTTAAATAGTGTACAGTCTTACGAGGAAACTTTTGTATTTTTGTATGTTTGTAACGTTTTAATGCAAAAAGTGCTGGACCGATTTCGAAATTTCTTTCAACATTGGAAAGCTGCAACTTCACTTAGTGACATAGGCTATATATGTACCATAGACAAAGAATCTAATAATATATATTGCAATGCCTTAATATACTATACGTATGTATATATGTTATGCCTTCATTTCATGGCACTTATAATATTACCTACGGCATAAGTTGTGACGTTATAGAAATAAATAGTGTATGGTCACTTGAATATTTGTATAAAAGTAGGTTTTATAAAAGTTAGGGCGTCAGTGGAAATAAGTCTTCTTTTATTGTATACAATAGTATTGTATAAAAAAAAAACAATTAAAATTTAGACACCGTATTATCAGCATCGATTCGAATTAATGAAAACACGAAGAGTACTCTCTAATTACCGTTCGACGACTGTCCACGAATGACCCCGATGTGTGTGCGAGTGTGTGCTTGTGTGTGCTTGTGTGTGCTTGCTACTCACGTGTCTATGCACATGTCCATGAACTGGTCGGCGGGCAGGTGCGCGGCGCAGATCTGCAGCCAGTATATGTCCATGTCGACCATCGAGTTGCAGAAGTTCGCCTGGATGTACGTCATCGCCTGCCCCTTGATCTGCAGCCCGTTGCGCACCCACACGCCCGCCAGGATCTCGTAGAACAGGCTCTATTGGGGGGGGAAGGCAAAGCGACTCTCATATCACATCGCAATAAACACAACAGCATCATTAAAAGATGCACGCACGAGAACAGACATTAAAAAGAAAGCCTGCCTTCTCTTCGCTTCCAGCCTCAGTCCCTATTTATGCTTAGTTCTGTAAATCTAAACAATTAACTATCAAATCTATTGAACTAATGACTTTAACGCGCGGGCAAAAGCGAGTTCTTTCTAAAGACAAAAATTCATTCACGAGTCTAGGTATGGCGTTTACAGTATTATGAAAAGATATATTATGGATATATTTGAGAGACCTTACGATTGTATTAAAGAATATAAAATGAAAAATTATATCCGTGAAATGCCGTCAATGCCGTAACCGTCACAAGAACCACGGGATAGTTCTATGGCATTATTATTGTTTAAGTGAAAAATTTTGGATAGTATATTCATATAATTCGAGACCTTTCAGCAGGGCCTGTTTCATTGTGTACTACTGTTTCTTTGGGAAATAAATAAATATTATTTTTATTAAATATAAATGTAAATTATTGAAGTAATTGTCATAACAGCAACTGCAGAGTTACTTATCGATCTATTTGAGCTTTCAAAAGCGCTTCTAAAAGAAGTCTAGTTGAATAAATAAATGTTTTGAGTTTGATTTAAAGCACATGTGCTGAGCGCGTACAACAATTCCTTACTACACGGAATGTTAAGTGACTTTCTACTATGCTTTTATTATGCGGGTGCAAGACAAGAAATTATCTGATCACAAAACTAAATCTATCACAATGTATGGCATTTGAGTATGAGAGGAACATTTATTAGCGTAGGACGCTGCGACACTATGTTAGAATGTAAGTATATATCAATGAGTAACGTAGCTAAAACACAAAACCTCATTTAATTTAATACAAAAAATTCCGGGAAACTCTCTGGATAAACAGATCTGCGTAATATGCATAATAGACAATTCAATGACTTCTCTTATTTTATTCATTTACCTATATCATACGTATAGATCAAAAAACAACAATAATTTTTAACGAAAACATTAATCTTTTATAATTATATGTAATCAACGTAGGTACTTAATATCAGTCCATAGACAAACAACCCCAAAACAAATAAATCACTTGACCTAATTTATGAAATTGAACTGATACAGAAATGGATTTTTGTATCATAAATCGATTCATAATTATTATTGACTTGAGGACATCGAGTATACCGAATAGGATAATTGTCTTTTCTTTGTCCCTAACACGCAATATTTGTATAATAATTAGAATATCATTAAAACACGAGTCGAACTCTTTGGTGAAGACGATAAATAAGTAATAAAGCACACATCTGTTCGCCTCCCATATCACACCGACATAAAATTCCTGCGTACAAAAAATTCAGAAGGGACGACAAAAAGCTTTTGTTGATGATTTGTTAATAAAGTGGAGAGTTTCGTAAATGTTGCCAGATGTTCGGAATTACCACAAAACTGCATAATTAGTGAGCTAACTTAATCATGACGGTATATATTTTTCTTCGTATATTATTGATTAAAACATGTCTCATCTACCTTTCGCTTTCAATATTGATTTAGATATATTTATAGGGTACCCACAGTTTACAGCACATAATATACCGGTTTTACAAGTTCGTTATACAGCACTGCGTGTCACAACTGTCTGGAATTATTGTTGTATCTTAAGCCTATTTTGTGCCGAAATATGCAATATATCTTAAGTTAATGTAATAGTGAGAATCAAGTGTGTTGTGCGGCGTGCACATTACGTATTGTGAGGTGTTCACCCTGGTGCGTCTGGTTGGCGTGCGTCACCGCGGCAACAGCTTGCCTCAACCAGTGAGAGGCCGACCGTCGCCATGTCCGGTCGCGTGCGAGTGCTCTTGGCTCTCATCACCGTGACGTGCACGCACGCGCTTATCGACGAGGCGGTCGATGTGATCCTTCTGAGTAAACAGATTGGCGAGGAGGTCCTCAACTCCTGGGATGTCATCGGCAAACCGTTCAACGCCTCCGGTGGCGTTGAATTGCCGTTCATTCGCAGAAGAGAAAGGCAGGTATTGGAGCGCTTGTCCGAGATAACGCGAGCTATTCGGAAATTGGAGTTGCAAGTGGATAGGAGTTCGGTAGTCGCTACGCTGCTAGCTAAGAGCGTGGGTAAAGGGGCCCGGCTCGAACTGAGGCTACACGAAATGGCCGATTTGCTGAGTCGCGTGGACTCAGCCAACCGGATGATGCGGGACTACGTGAAGTTACAGCAAGAGCTGGAGAGGCGAACGCTTGAGGACTTTGCAGACTGGTGCGTGTCGCATGACCGGGGCGCTTTGCCGGGCCTTATGGAGAGGATCCACGCCTTGATTGTGCCACCGTATAAACACCTGTTTGCGCGCGGGTTAATGGACCTCATTGTGGACGATTTAGAGGTTTGTATGACTGTCACCTTCAATTAAGTTATCGTATTATTCGTCCTTTCGGTGTTGAATACAATGAAAAACATCACAAGTGCCATTTGAACTTTGACACTGCAAGTTATCATTCTGGTCAAAGTTTTGCTTAGCAATCGATGAGTAAAACAACAAATACAACAACCTTCATATCGCAAGCATTTAATGCGTCATAGAGTTAAGGAAATAAGATGCTTTTAAGCTTAAACAGGTAGATATATCAAACATATAAAACATTCATAGAATCAACGGTTATTATTGATTATTTTGATATTATATTAGATAGTACACATTACAGAGATAGTATTATTCGCAAACGATCATTTTACCGTTGCCTGAGCACAGAGGGGATGTTTACTGCGAATGAAGAATATCTCTCTCTGAATGTATCGTACTTGAATTCAAATGAAACATATTTGGCATAACGGGCATTCGGTGTGAAACATGACATTCCACCAGCACATTGTGTTGCACCCGTTTATTGACTGACGGATCAATTGTGCATCCGCTATTCAGGCTCCTTTATTCGCTGTTGACAACTCGACTCGCTGGATCATTGCTTATTTTACAGATAAACGTACAGCCGAAACGTTTACCCGTTTGAACATTCGGTTTATTTATTTAACAATAGTAAAAGTGGGTGAACGCTACGACAGCATCGCGGTCATTATACTCGTTCATTATCACTGGTTTCAAGGAAGCTTATTGAAATCTCGTAACGCTCGCCGATTTATTCTACAGTTTTCGCATTTGTATTATTATGTAGGTGTATGATGTTGACATATTCGTAAAATTATTATAATATTATTTTCTTTTGGACAATTTGTACGGTACTTTATGATTAACTTTATTACAAAACTGATAAATAAAAAATACCGGTATTTTAGAGATAAAGTATGTTATTCGAAACAATGTTTATTTATCTAGTATTCATTTTTATTTTACCTAACAATTTAGTGAAAAACATGCTATTACTGAATAACTATATAAAGTTTATGGATACCGGTTATAGGTTTGTAATTTTCTAAGTTTTTGAGAGAAAGTTGTTAGTTGTTAAGTCATTAGATGCTTACTTTTTATCAACCGTAGTTTGTTTGTTGATGGCAAATAAAAAAAATATGAGATAATAAGTTGCTACGTTTATCTGGATACGTAATGTTATATTCTGACTAGTATGTATTGACAAAATATATATACGTATACATAACGGAAACATTCGTAATCTAACTTAAATATACGACATTAAACTCGCTACATCGAGAGTGAAACCGCGCTGCGCACCCGGCCAACGGGTTTAACCAAAGCCTATGGAAGTTACGTTCCATCACACATTCCGTCCACACTGAACTATATTTAAGGCACCATAAAAACACTATAAACATACGCATTAGAGCCGTATTATCCTGAACGTTTTAGTCACATAATGGTATTTTACGAGGCTTTTTTCGTTTCGGGGTCGAGCGCTGATTAACTCGTATGGATCACTGTACGTCTGCCAAGGAAACCGTTATTATGTGAGTCATTGAGCCCGCTGTCACGCGGCTGATTGTTTTTAATAAAACGCGAATAAAACGTACACACGCCTATTGCCCGTTGTCAGGGTTTATTAAATAGTCACTATTGTGCTTAAAGGCCGTTATTTTAAATAGTTATACTATGTAACTGTAGCTTTGCTTTGTTATACGAACGGCGACAATAAGACATGTTCAATTCATATAAATGTTTGCTAATTCGCCAACATGCATGTTTGTTTTGTGTTAATAGTGCAGTATGATTTAATAGATGTTCATCATCATCAGCCCATATATGTTCCCACTGCTGGGACACAGGCCTCCTATGAGGGTTCAGGCCATAATCCACCACGCTGGCCAAGTGCGGGTTGGCAGATGTCACATGTCGTCGAACTTTTGATTCTCGGACATGCCGGTTTCCTCACGATGTTTTCCTTCACCGTTTTAAGCAGTGGTGATGTTATCTACTTGCGCAGATAAATTGAAAAATCAATTTATTTCTTGCACGCTCGCCCAGTCTAGAACCCCGACTTATCGATTTTGAAGTCCGAGGTTCTCACCACTGCTGTAATAACTGCTGTAAATACCTAATAAATGTTATTATACATATAAATCTTCCTCTTGAATCACTCTATCAATAAAAAAACCCATCAAAATCCGTTGCGTTGTTTTAATAATTTAAGCATACATAGGGTCAGAGAAAGCGACTTTGAAACATACTATGTAGTGATATTATCATTATTGATACGTAATATATTAAAAAATATATATAAGTTCCAAATTCACGAGCAATAAAGTTTCGCAACAGAGTGATCGAAGTGGACGAGTGCGAAATGATAAATTTTGCTATTTTGAATATCGCGATACGATGAGTCAGCGGGGTCACTTGCCGCGGTGTGATAAACCAGCGCTGTGCCGGAAGCCCACGCCATATAGTGGACCGTAAATTTTTTTATTCTCTTTATGAACAACTAACTAGAACACCCGCGAATTTTTCTACGTTATTTTTTACCGAACGCAAGCTTCATTATTGTTTTATTTAAACAAAATTAAAAAACAGAACAATTTTTTTCAATATAAATTATATCGATAGTGAGATATCAATTATTTTATAGTTATTAACTTTATAAGGAAACATAGAAATAACTACGCACGTAATATTGTAATAATGCCGTGTATTTGCGTGACGTTAACGAATCAGCTCGTAGCAGATAGGGCATGGTCGACAGAAGGTCAAACAATGTTCACCCACAATTACGCGAGAGATACGTGGCCGTTCTATTTTATTAAATTTTACTCTTCTAACACAGCACATGAGACTCTAGATCCAGCCGAGACTGTCATGTACTACATAATGTATAAATCTACAAGTTTATTATTCGCAATGCGTCGTTTTCTAATAGATATGAGTGATTAAAGAGGAAATTTTATACATAAACATCTATACATACATAAACATCTATACTTCTTTGAATTTAACGCGTGCGAAGTCGCGGACACAAAAGCTACCTATAATCTAAGCATGAACGACCCCCACCCGCTATCATCAATGAGTTTAAGCTATAATGTCCACCAAACAATCCAATCACTTCGGTTAGATTTTTTTTTGAATTAATAACTATGGGCTGTACACAACATAATACAACACACACAAAGAAGCATAACAAAGACACCGATACAAAATAAATGAGCACCTACAATCGAGACAAACTTATCTCTCACATTGTTTGCATGTAAACAATGATTGTTTTCCGATCGACGTTTGCGGATCGCATAATTATGCTACCAAATTGAAAAGCACTGTAACACAAGGAGACGTGTAGCTGCACGCGGCCTCCTTGCGTGTTCGTGTGTGTTCGTGTGTGTGTGCGTGTGTGTGCGTGCGCGAGGGGTGCGGTGGAGCGCTCGGGAGAGGATACGTTCATTTAAATCAATTAACGATGCACTTTTCGTGAGTCGTAAAATATATTTGTGTACTCCCCAGTATCGATGTCATTTATACGTACGTAGTATTATACAAAATACATGGTTGAATCATTTAGCTAATCAGTATGCATGTAAAAAGCACGTACTTATAAAATAAAAAAAAAACACTATCAATTTTATTTGCACGTAGGTATGATATCATATTCCGATGTGAGAAAGAATATAACAAACGTTCGTTTGAAAACAAACCTTTAACCAAACTGAATATCATATTACAATGATAAGTGCTATCAAAGGATTCCTAGAAGGCGGTTATTGAAATCGCTGCATCAGTTATACGCCGAATTACTACTGTATACATACATACACATATGAACACATAAACGCTTCACACGCATAGTCGAGCGATAGTTTCGCGGATGTTATGGAAAAAATAAAATAACCTTTATATGTATTTATTGTACCGGTACCTACACGTTTCCTTTTACAGCACACTTGTATGATTACTCGACATCTATAAAGTTTTAACTGATACTTGATTCAATATGAGTATTAAAAACAGACTCTATAATTGAATCAGGTTGAATACGTATCCCATGTTGATTCTCAAATTGTTTATTCGAAATTTCTAATTCCATCGCTCAACCAAAGAGTAAATCCCGATTTTTGCATCGATATTTTCAAACACAAACTCAATCGTAAAACACTATCCTTAGAAAACCTCATAAATACAACCCAAAGTAATATACGAAAATGCATTTCAGGTATCGATGATTCGAAACGCCTCCTCTGCGCATTGTTTATTTCTATTGTGGTTAAGCCATAAACAAATAATAAAAGGGAGAAGCCCCTGCACGCGCCAGCCCTCCATACGCATCCCACTATACAACACACACACACATTCGCATACATATACACAATAGAATCCATCATGACATATTGTGCCGCGACGTCTCACGTCAGCTGATACACGAATTAAAGGAAACACGCACTCCTGTCACTGCAATATCGACCTTATTGCAACGCGTTTGGAGTTGTATGGATTGCAAATTGTCTTGAGCAGAGGTAACCGTATTAACATATGCAACACAGTGATGTGTAATTGTGGTATCGATACGGATCATTTTTAGACAAAAAAAAAGTTGTCTTCCAAAATGTCAACTGACGCTAGTACACAGTCGTGCCGAATTTTATATATAATTTATGAAATGTTAATATTTTTAACCATTTAGAATGTAAATTCATTTAAAGTATAACATATGATATTTTTTTGCAGTCGCTTAGTGTTTATTTAAGCAAAAACACTTATCCTACATTTATCAAGAAACTCGCAAAATCGTGCAATCGAAATGATATTAAGTCAAGGTTAAAGTGGATATAAAAAATATCGTATCGTCACGCGCCATTTATTTTCAGTTAATGCGAATATAATCAAAATTTGCCTGCAAACCGAGTATTCGATTGGTAACCGAGTATTCAGTAAATATTGCGCGGCAAATCATCGACTCGCGTACATCACTAGAGGAACCCCACTCGCGACCGGCCGTCCCCTCTCGTCCGCCCGCGCCAGTGCGTTACGAACCGTGCGTAGCGTGAGACGTTTCAGTGTAGTGTAAAGTATGAAAATTGCGGCGCTGTTTGCGCTGCTGGCCGTCGCCAGCGCGGGCGACCCCACGGCGGTAGATTCCGTGAGATCCAAGTTGTACGCGCTAGAGCAGCAGCTGTGGAGGAACGTAACGGATCCGGAATGGGCGCAGGCCGGTTTGGGCGGTGACATCGAGCTAACAAAGGCTTTTGTGGCGTTCGACGAGCTAGTCGCGGGCGTTCCGCGGCCGCCGCGGCCGCCGCTGGACTCGTGGCTGTGGATCAAGGCCGTGGAGCGGCTGCAGATCATCGACGGGTTCTACAAGAGCTTCGTGGAGTTCGTGCACCGGCAGAGCAAGCCGGGCGCGGTGCCGGCGCCGCTGCGCGAGTGGCTCGACCTGGCGGAGAGCGTG
>NC_052113.1:241269-247977 GCF_012273895.1 Zerene cesonia | reverse complement strand
AGTTCGTGCACCGGCAGAGCAAGCCGGGCGCGGTGCCGGCGCCGCTGCGCGAGTGGCTCGACCTGGCGGAGAGCGTGCTCATGGACCCCACCGCCTCCGTGGCGCAGGCCGTGCGCAAGCTGCACAACCTGCTGGAGCACGGCGACATGTTCCGTTCCGTGTTGCAGGTAAACGGTCACACACGTGCGTGCGACGAGTGAACATGGCTATTTCGAGAGTATCCATATCTGCGATCCACTCCATCATACGAGTTATACCCCATTATAATTCACTTCTGCGTAGTGCGTTGTGAATACTCTCAAATTGTTATGAGTTTAATGTCAACGTGTATGAAGCTAATCAAAACAAAACTACGACTTACAAGATAGTGCTCGATTCGCAAATGTCAGTGACCCAGTGTTTAACATTCAGACCGTATAGTTGTGTAACGAAACACCGGTGTGTAATCGAGTCAATATTTCGGAAGTGTCAAGGTGATTCGATAAACAATGGTATAATGGGCTCAGAATAAAAACGATGTGTATAATATCACATCAAGTCTCTTTAACAGCTAAAAAGTGATATACTATAAATACAACAGTTTTTATTTATTTTTTCAATAATAAATAAAAATGTTGTATAAAATGATTATTGTTCCGATATATGTACAATAAACCCAGCGAGTCTAATGAGATTACTAAACATAAACAAAGAAACCTGATACCTACGCGTCGCTACGTAACACAATTACATGCAATGCCTAGGTATTGTAGCTGTAATTACTAATATCCCTCCACTGCAGTATAACAACTCAATAGACGTATTAAATAATGAGAAATCGAAATAATCTCAATTGAATTACTAGTTATTAGTTAACGTTTATAGTGATAAATATTTGAAATTAAAAAATGGGCTAATGTTTTTTGTTTCCTATACGAAACAACAAATGTCATATATGAAACTCGTGTCAAGGAACTTTCACCTGACTCAGCGACGACGACGAAATTTCCACTCTGTTTTTTGATCATAATGAATTCACGGAAATTTTTGCGACTCGTAGAATTTGTTTTTTTTTTAGTCACTTGATCAGTAACGATAATATATGTTACGAGGTCGAAACGCCAACAATATTATGTTTATACATATCATTTGTATATCCGTTTGTTTTAAACAACAATAACGGCGGCTACTATCAGTATAATTATTCAAGAATTTAGTGACACAAACACTGTTGTGTTTTTTTAAGTTTGTCGTTTAATAATATCGATACGTTATCAACGCTAATATTTAGACGCGAAATAATAATTATAAAAAATATATTAAGATTATTAAATATCGCAATTAGTAAGATCATTAGAATATATTTTTTTAATTAACTCATCCAATTAGGTTAGAATGTTTAAATAATTAAATTAAATAAAGTAATCTTTATCCTCATTAAAGAATAACACAAATTAATCTGTCAAACTAGGATGGCTTATCACATTTGTAAGTTTATAACATAATGATATTTCAAAACTAACAGGAACTCCACCATAATCCTAATTAAAAAATATAAGTACAAGACGAACGATAATATGTTATATTATATTTAAAATAATACATACCGTTTGCCTGCGAAGTTTTAAGTAAACATGCTCCATCCAAAACTTTGACCCCTCCTATATGAATAAATAGGTATCTCTCCTAAAGTTGCAACAACAGATTACGCCATAACTTCAGCATTCAATTCACCTTCTACAAAGTACAAAAGAGTTAAGTCAGCCCAATTTACAGGAGAAAAACCCGGACGTGTGCGACTTGCAGCTGTCGCAGCACCAGCTCATCTACGACATGTACAACACGATAGCTCTGACTGAGATCAAGGGCTACGCCATGATGCAGTTCTCCTGGATGCTGCTCAGGATATACGGGAAAGGTAGTTCATGACTGTCCAACTCCTAGTGTAACAAGATTTTCTACTAGAAACTATTTAGCAAGACATGTATAGGTCCTTAATCCTCCAAGTCCTGTATCTACACTCGACGACGATGTTTAAAGCCAAATGGAAGAGAGTATTACAATCACTGGAAACGACCGAAATTCATTCTTCCACCATCCTTTGCAAATAATGATTCTCAAACTGCACGTGTAGCCAACGTCTCTTCGATGTTATTAGGATCGCATTTCTCGTCCGCGTCTCATTTTTATCATACAAGGTACAGTACAGGAAGTGTAAATCTGCCCTTGTTTATTTATATGGTACGACATCATTTGCAATCGCTTCATTTTATACACCACTAGATAGTATAACACGACTTTATGTAATTTAATTTAGACATAATCTGTTGCAGTACTTGATGCTTTTCATTCTTCACAAATAGGAATTATCGTTAATAATCTATGAACTTTTCTGATACGGTGGAATACGTGAAGCCCCGCCAAGGCTGTGGAACTAGACCCCTCGTTGCAATTGAGTTCTCCGAAGTTAATATGCTCGCTTTTAAGACGATTACCTCAAAATGCATTGCTTACAATGACAATGATGTGTATGAGTCATCATCTATGGTCACGGTTTGATATTTTTTTTTAATGTTTTAGTTGTTTGGTGAGTAGAAATGTAATTCACAAAAAGATTTCTACGGTCAATAAACACTTATCAAATATTCGCCGTTAGCTAACCCAATTTATACCCAAATATGAAATCGTTACAGAGACACGTAAACAAAAGATTCACAAAACGATCATGTATATTCACATGACCCGAATAAGTAAAAATCTTCTTTAACCAAAACGGCGTTGAGATTTAATTGACTCAAAGTAATAAATGCAGTAATGAGATCAAGTTCAAACCGCTTATCTCATTTTGCCTCTATTGAAGAACGTAATTGATCCAACATTGATATTGTATAAAATTGTATTGGCTATAATTATATAGTTTTAAGAAAATGTCTTTATTAAATTAATGATTAAATTCCACCGTACGAGAAAAAAAAAAACACGAAAAAACGTTTTAAATTAACATAATCATGTAAGCGTCTAATATCATTTTATAAGATCAGAGTTGAATGACATTTGGTTCAATTTTAAATGAAGAGTTACTCATATCCCTATTAAAAAAGTACAAAGTACTCGTGTTTCTTGAAAAAAATAAACTGCGTATCCACATTGAGTGATAATTATAATCGCTCCGAGGATACAATTGTTTTAACGGCTGTCTTTAGAAATCATAAGTCCTACATTTGGTAACTGTACATTGACAGTCGACACCTATTGTAATATTTTCTCCCCATAAACGTCGATCTGTGCTGCTTATTCAATACGATTTCTATATACAAACTGAAACTCGTACAATCACAATTGAACCCTTTATGAAATGATTAAAATGCCTAAGTATCTAATGAGACGTCAAACAAAATTTCCAGGGAACTTCACACAGGAAGCGAGTCTGACGAGACAGCGGTACAGCGAGAGGACCGCGCGCACCGCCGCCGCGGCAAGGGCAGCTCTATCCATGGCTAGACGCGACCTGTACAGGTGCGACCCACCGGAGCACAAGGAAGGTGAGAACTTCACGATTTCTGTTCATGTGAAGATAATCAACCAGCGGCGCATGCGAATATAGGTAATCCACATAACTGACATACACCGAGTTGGTCAGGAAAAAGCGACCAAAAGCGTTCAATGACTGTACACCTAAATATAGCTAAACATATAGGAAAACCGTAAGAAAAATGACTGCATTCGACTAATTATCCCGTCGTCATATTTCAGGAGAAACATACGCCCAGGTGACGCGTCTCCTGCAGGGCTACATCGAAAACGAAGTGGACATGAACGCCGATAACACTTGCAGCGAGAACTGCGCCTACTACACGCTCGCCGCGAACCACGGCTGCTTCAAGGACCAGTTCTGCGCGAAACAGCCCGCGTGCAAGGGCAGGATAATCAATTGCCAATACATTGACTCGGACATGTGGGTGTGTCCGGCGGTAAGTCGTTAAAAATTTTGTAAATAGCTTCTCCGTTCCAAAACTATACTATTAGCATAGAAAGGAACATTATATTCGCGGGTGAGTTCAATGTTTGCTTGATTATGTAATGGAACAAAGGAAAATGCGTTTTGAAAACCACAACGCAAACTTATTACAGACCGTCACAATTATTATGCTCATTGTAATGTTTCCATATTATTACAGAATAAATCCAGTACGAGGAGATATGAGTGGATCGAGTACGAAAACGGGCACACGCTCGGCCACGCGGGCAGTTGTAGGCGAGGGACCACTAAGGTTTTCAAATTGAATAACCTACTAACATTTTTATTAATTCAATGTATCACTAAATCAATGAATGTATTTGCTATAAACAAATCTGAATTGTCAGTAATGTTTACATGAAAGAGATCTTTCAAACCAATTAAAGTATGTCGGTTTGGTGGCGCGCCAAGCGCTACGCGAACACATTAACTCAAGCTAGTGCTCCGCAGGTGGACTCGTGGTGGCGTTGGCTATTTTGGCATTGTTCGTATTGTATGTGTCTGTGCGACGAGTCGGGCCCCGCGTCGGACCGCTACTTCAGCCTGTGGGACGCCACGTCAGATGTCAACAACAACAAGTTAGTCCCAGCACTGTCGGGACGCCCGCACATTTCGATGATTTTTATGTAAAAATTTTCTTTCGAAGGTCGATTCCTGGTGGAAATGGAACCTACTCCACTGCTCGTACTGTTTCTGTCTATGCGAAGACGAGATAGGAGCCGCGGAACGATCGTTCAGCTTGCGCGAAGCGCTGGCCGACGTCGACAAGAACAAGTCAGTAGCGTCTCACGCGAGCCGCAACCGTCCACACCGTCTCCGCTGTACATAATGCTTTCTCTTGGCTCAAACGTGGCTAATACGGGAGCTTTAAATTTCCTCATGACATTACACGGGACATACGAGTAGAGTAGCGGGTCGATCGTTAACTAAACTTGTGTGTGTAACTGCATGGGTGTGCGGGTGTCCGTCGGGTTCGCCGTCGCGTGGACGCGCAGACAATAATCGTGCGGCGTTCGACAGGGTCGTGACCGGCATCCGGCTGGTGAAGTACGGCAGGGTGTTCCACCTGCAGGTGAGCGAGGGCGCGCTGGGCCCGCGCGGCGCCGTGGCGGCGGCCGGCTGGGTGCCCGTCACCAAGTTCGACGTGGACGACGCCGGCGTGCGCGACGGCATCGACTACCACACGCTCACTTACGAGAAGCGCGCCGTCGACCTCGACGAGTTGGACTCCCCTCAGGGGCACGTTTTGACCGGCGTCAGGTAAATATACCTATATCACGGTTCTGCGCTTCAGCCGATTGAATGCAATGTAATAAACATTGCGAACAACATTTGTCCAGGTTCCGTATGATCGGCGCGCACTTGCACTTCGAGATACGCTCGACGCCGTTCAACTACACAACGGGGCGACTGTCGCCCGCTAGGAGCCAGTGGATAAGCAACGACAACACCGAGGGCGCCGATACCCCGCGGTGAGGTGCACGGAGAACGCTTGGAATACTGATAACGGTGTCGAGTGTAGTGATACGAGCGGGCGGCGCTTGCAGGAGGCGGCTGGCGCTGGAGCGGGCGGACGTGCCCACGCGGGCGCGCGCGCCGCTGCCGCAGGACTCGCGCCACGACCAGTACGTGGAGTTCACGCACAGCGACTTCGACGCGGACGCCGCGCAGAGCACCGTGCCCTTCGTCGACATACAGCCCGTCGAGCCCAGCAAAGGTCCATTGAATATAGACTTCCATAATTGTTTATATCGTTGCTCCAACTAACCGCTTGAATGAGGAACGTAGAAGTTAAATTGTATGGCACGATCTGAACATAAATC
The DNA here is from genome assembly GCF_012273895.1 of Zerene cesonia. Lineage (NCBI taxonomy): Eukaryota > Metazoa > Arthropoda > Insecta > Lepidoptera > Pieridae > Zerene > Zerene cesonia. The sequence goes on along the minus strand of NC_052113.1, from coordinate 242,157 downwards.
TTAATCGAATTCTTAGAATTGAAAACTCTCAATAATAAACCAACTATCCCTTATTTTAAAACGCTAAAATGTGACTGAACTCAGTATTCATTGGAACTAAACCACCGCATTATCGTATATTGTTTAGTTGTTTGTAACCACCGCATTATACGTGTGAATATTTCCGGCTAACGTTGTATCGGCGCACGCGCAGGCGGCGCGCTGGTGAGCGGCGCGGGGCTGGTGCACCGCGGCGCGCGCGGCTCGGGCGGCTTCCTGGCGCCCAAGCTGTTCACGTACGACTTCGCGCGGCACGTGCGCGCCGACCCGCCGCCCGACGCCGCCGACGCGCCCGACGCCGACGCCGACGCCGACGCGGACGACTTCATGCCCCCCGCTAGCTTTTAGCGCCACGTGATATACTCATGTTTATGTTATACTTCTAGTTCCAATAAAGTTAATTAAGTGATACGAATACGCGTTTTATTGTCGTCCCAATTGACCTACGGCCGTATCGGCGATCACAGATAGATATCTCCACTCCGTTACCGCACCTATCGACCTACCATTATCTTGCATTTCGCGATCAAAGATAAACGCTATCTATCCAAAATTTTCCCTGTCTTTTATCCGAACATCTTGAAACGTCCTGTCGCACGCAACAAGAGAATGTATTTTCGGTACGAAACTACTTCTATTACGAGTATACATGCATTTCGTATAGTGGAAGAAATGTTTTCCTCTCTATAACATCACATTCAAAAGAAACAATGCAAGGTTAGTGTAGCGGGCACGCACCTGCACGCGCAGCGGGTGCGCGGCCAGCAGCGCCAGCAGGTCGGGCGGCGGCAGCAGGTCGGCGGCGCGCACGGCCATGGCGCGCACGGCGGCGCACAGGAACGCGGCCAG
>NC_052113.1:230836-241259 GCF_012273895.1 Zerene cesonia | reverse complement strand
GGTAGGCGAGCGCGGCGCGCACGATGCGGCGCGCGAGCGGCGCGTGCTCGGGCGCGCCCAGGTGCGACAGCACGCTCCACATGGGGTAGGCGGCCGCCTCCAGCTCGCACGAGAACGCCGCGTAGTACGACGACGGCTCGAACTCGATGTGCCCGCCCGTCTCGCGCACGTTCACGTTCATGCCTGCGCACGCCTCATATGTTCATTTCGTGCACGATAATGGCCAATCGAAACCAAACTAAGTTATAAATAATATCATCTTCCAGAAAATTTAAAAAAAAAATCCAACCACGGCATACAAAGTTATAGATATTTCAATTTTCGAGTGGGGAGTCTTCTTTCCCTTTCTCGGAAACGAAAATAATACATATGAAGGTATATACTATATTGTACTCTGCCGTATCTCTCGTAACTCGTAAATATTAAAACGGATACAATTTTTTTTCTTGTTATTATTACAGTGATCAGATTAAAGTTTTTCACAATTTTAAATCAAACTCAATCTAGTTTGAAAATTAAATTTAAAAATATGAAAAGAATCAAATGATGAAACAGTGGACAAAAGAAAGGCGCACCTTGCAGCATGGAGAGGAACTCGAACCACATGTTGACGAGCGCGTCGTCCTGCAGGAAGAGCAGCGCCACGCTGCGGTGCGACAGCACGTTGTTGAAGTCGGAGACGAGCGGCCAGTAGCAGTGCTCCTTCATGACGCGCTTGGTGCAGTCGATGACGTAGTGGAAGTTGGTGGCCGGCTCGTGCAGCGTGTTCTGCACGAGGATCTTGCCCATCATGAGCCGCAGCGAGAGCACCATGACGTGCAGCAGGTGCAGCTGCTGCACGCAGCGCAGCGCCAGCGCCTCGTTGCTGAACAGCTGCACGGACATGTGCACCACGCGGTTGGACAGCGTGTCGGGGTCGGCCGAGCTCTCCAGCACCAGCGGGATGCGCGCGTAGTGCAGCACGAACGTGCGCGTCAGGTGCTCCTGCGCGCGCACGCACATACATAACAGATTAGCCACACGTCGCTGCACACTTTACGTATTCAAATCAATCACTAAACTGTACTTAATACACTTTCATCGGCTTCACCTGGATGTTCGTATGTAACAGACTGACTAATTTAAACTCGATTAAGACCCTCTATAAACAGACAAACCGAAAACAAACATTCTACATTTATCAATACAATAATTTCACAAATGTCTGATTAGGATCGCCAGAATTAAATAATTTCCGTACGTATGCTCTGTACCTAAGTAGAGTAAGACAATTTTCTTTTTTCTAACATAAAAAGAATATTTTTTAGTCTTTAGGACAAATTGTAATTCAGTAACATAATTTCTTCACTGCAAACCTTATCATATTTAGTAATACAAAACAAAAGGAAAGTAAACATTGATTATAAAACAATACATTATATATGTGTAAAGAAAATTATAATTTTCTTCAATTTAAGTACTGGCACACAGCGCCAGCTATAGTAGATCTAGTAGTCCTTTGTTTATATAATCTGTGAAGCATCTGTCAGAAGATTGAACTGTCAGGTGCAAATAATTAATGCCGTGAATGAATGCAACAATTTATTAAATACTAAATGTGATTTGGGAAGCGATACTGTATTAATAGCATTAAATGCCGTTTCTTTGATTACAGGTAAATACCATTTTGTTACTTAACGTTTAATCTATGTGAAACATTCTTGTAAATTGAAACAATAAACTCTTTGATTACAGAGAAACCCAATTGTGTTTTTTAATCAGCGGTGTCGCTCAAGCCAATAATATAACATTTTATATACGGATCGACCTTACCTTATAGTCCTGGTCGGGCAGCATGTTCAACAGCAAGCAGACCACATTCTGCGGGAACTCGTACTTGAACGTCCAAAATATAAACTCGTCCAGCAACGTCTTGTGCTGCAGTCGAGGCGATAGCGCTGGTAGGTGGCGATATCTACGAACATTGGATAACGTTAAACCATACAATAGCATCAATAGCCCAATAGACGATGTGGCAATGACAATAGGCCAAGTGGACATCATGAAGATCATTGCAAACTATTATTGATATTAAGTCAGTACTAATGTTAGAAAAAGCGATCAAGTGTTATAAAGGATGATTTTTTGTATTTTCTTATTTCAAACTATATCACAGAAAGAGCAAGGTTTATAAATTGAATATTATTTGATTGTCATAATTCTATATTTATCAATTGCGAAATCGAAAGCTCAAATTGCCTAATTAAACTGTATGATTTATGTTTCACACATGTTATGATTTTGAGTAAATTCGATTGCGGTAGTAGGCTCGCAGCTGGCCGAGTAGTCAGGTTTAATGACACCGCCACGCCGCCTCATGATAGATATATATATATTTTCTCATATAATTTTATTTCATTTTTGTGTGTGTTTGTGTGCGCGCGCGCGTGTGTGTGTGTGTGTGTCCGTGCGTATGTGTGTGTACGTATGCGTGTGCTCACTCGTCGGGCGGCTCGGGCGCGGGGAAGCTCTCGATGGCCTTCTCGTACATGCGGTTGGAGTCCGCCATGTAGCGCCCGTACTCCGTGTCCGGGAACGGGCCCTCCACCAGGTTGCGGTACATCTGTGTACACGAGCTACGGTCAATGATGCTATTCCATCGTTATTATATACAAGCATACATGAAATGCGTTAGTCATTTGATTTAGGTTGGTGTCATTTTGAAAAAAAAAAGGCGATTGAACATTAATAAATAGGGGAGATTATTGAGCTAAATTAATGTAACAGTAATAGAGTGAAAATACTTAATTAAACATATTGATTAAATTAGAAAAATCTAAAATCTACCAATGACATACAGCCATTGCAGCATCGTTATTTCACTTTGAATTGAACTTAAATATCTTACATATAATATGTTGTGCGTTCTCTTCTTCATAAAACTAATTCTAAATTATAGATTATATTTGATTATAGGACAACTACATATTTGGAACCGTTATAATGTATACATATTGCCCGTGTAAAATTAAAATGTAAAATTGAATAAATGTTTGAGTTTATGAGTCTATTCAACAAGAAACATAAAATAATTTATTTTGTAATATCCTTAATAGGGTACAAATGATAATTCATTTTCACTTTGCTCACATATTGTTTGCTATTTTTTATATTAGAATGACATAGTTATGATTGTGTGCAGTGCGTGTAGTGCGTGTAGGGGGCACCTGGGGGTTGATGAGCGCCTTGGTCATGGCGCCGCGCATGAGGTCACCCATGTTGTTGAACTCCATCAGCATCTGCACGTAGCCCTCGCACTCCTGCACCGCCACGCGGTAGTTGTCCGAGCTGCCGCCGTCGCTGCAACAGTTATATCATTATTTTTTTGACGTGACAACGTCTTAAATTAGGTTGCGGCTCGGAGTCACTCATGAAAAAGTGTAACGCCCGGTAACGTTACGATGAGTCACCGAACTATGATTGGTCCGCCGCGCGCGCAGCACTAGAGAATTAGGCGCATTGAATCGGCGCGTGCTTGTGTCTCTGTCTCTGTCTTTTTAGTAAACAAAATTTTTCTATAGTTAAAATTTGTGCAATTCTTATTTTCATTCAATTCCTTGTTCCTATTGTGCAATTTAATAATATTCATATCAATAAATATTCTACCGAGAAAAAGACGTTGTCACGTAAAATCTTCGCCCGTAAAACCGACTTTACAGGCAACCATTTTTTTTTTCGGTGGTTCGCCTGATGGTAAGCGATCACCACCACTCATGAATATTCACAGAGGTGCCTCTGCGTATGCGCTGTCCGCTTTTAAAGGGAAAGGGGTAAGGCAAGGATTACGACTAGAAGGAAGGAATAGACTAGAAAGGGTAAGGAAAAGGAAACGTACCTCCGGCTCTCTCCATGTACTCTCTCTCTCTATTATGACTACGATTTGTAGCATTTGTATATTTTGTAATAATGATAGTTGTGTTATAATGAACGTCAATTGAATAGTATTGGTGTGTTATTTTACTAAATTGCAGAATTAGCTTCTTGGTTTAACAATCCTTTTCTTAAAAACACCACGGTTGTAAAATATTTACGTATAAAATTCGAGCAAAACATGTCTAAGCACCTGTTTTCTCTGAAGTGCTGCAGAAGCCGTAGAATCAGCCTCGGCATCATGGCCTCCGCGACGCACATGAGCTCCGCGGGCGCGGTGCCCGGCCGCGGGCATTTGTTGCCGTGGTTACTGCAGAAACTGCAAATAGAAACGAAATCGTCAATAGACAAATCATCATTATAGTAAAAACCAGTCTCACAGATATTCGTGGAATAAACAGGTTGACCTGGTATTTTTCAAGATTTTTGACAGAATTCATTCGGAAAAATATACCTTGAAATCTTCACTTAATTTGCCTGAATTTCGAATTTTTTACACCAAAAATTCAAGCACGTCTAACCTTTGTGTGTAAACTCTAATCGTATACAAGGGTACGTCATACATGATTTGTACCTTCAACACTATTATACGAGACAACGATCTGAGTCGCAATTTTAAAAGTAAAACGAAACAATTACGATCAGCTGTTGTACACCATAAAAAAATCTATTGCTCAAATATATTCTCACAGCGTAATTGTATGTCATCATAATAAATGTGCGCGTAGGTCAGTTCACAATAACTCCTGGTAGACATCTGAACACGTGGGCTTATGGCTAACATTAATCACCCGCAGAGTTCGCTTCGCACTTGCGTAGGGACACATTTGTCACAGCGAATACGGACTGCTAAATATGGTAGAATACTAAACGGAACTACTGAACGAATTGATTGAGATGGAATATGGAATTAAAGTAACTTTTTGCCAGATATTACTTATTTATTTATTTCTTTCTTAAGGGCGACTTACAAAGCATTACGGAAGCTAGAACGTCCTTTGAAGCATAAAATGAACATAATTTAATTTCCTATTGATTTAATCTAACTAAAGCATCCAATATTTGTCACATTATAATGGAAATAACTAGTAACGAGCGAGATCTGTCCGTCAGTCTATTTCTATCGGCTATTTACAACTACAGCAACAAGAATATTCAAAATATATATTTTGACCAATACAAATTATTACATATCTAATTGTACCCACGGGTACGAGGCCGGGCCTAAACGAACACGATAAATCAAAAATAGCTTCAATTTGTTTTCACCTTTATCTTCATTCATAATAATAAAATTTGGCATTGGCAGATTGCAGTATGGCAGTATGTATGTAATCTCAATTCTGTCACATTGCCAAAAGGTGTAGTGTTGAGAGCGTAGTTATTCATTTAGACAAAGCTGGAGGCAAAGGTGAAGGTGATAGTTACGGGCCTATTGTATTTTCGCTGTCTGCGAGTGACTTGACACTGTGCTAATGTATATGGTGTATATAATAAAACTGAACTCAAAAATTGTGACGGCGAAATGAGAATTCATAAAATGATTCTAATATGTTTATATTATGTTGTATTGAATAAGAAACCAAAGTGCACATATTGAATGGGTTGCTGATTGTATTACCCTGATACTCTTGTATGAGACATACTATTAAACCAGTAGTTACTTTTGAACAGTTTATTGTTATGATATAATGATTATATCTTGAATACAAATTGATAATGGTATAAATTATGATAATTGATGATGATATGGCATTGATATTGACGCGATACGCAATGCTAACTAGGCAAAGATGGACTCTTACTGTAAACACACGATATGCGGTCGTGTAAAGCATTGACTCAGAATTTTTCGGCTTCTAAGTATCATACGAATCCTAATAAAAGAATTGGATAGCTAATTTCTCTCACGAACCCTGCCTTGATGATGCTGTGAGGTTAGCCGGAAAAGGCCAGGTAGGTTTGTTTAGTGGGTGACCGCGAATGGCCATATATTATATAGGTACCTATAACATACGTATAAAATTCTTGGATCACGCTTTATCTTGCAAATTTTGTGTACCTACAGCATAAGCCATAGTGACCAACTATACCAGATTGTACAAAATGAAATATAGGTATTATTAGAGTAGATATTTGGGTTCATAAAAATTGACAATCTCTTGCGTTTTGTAGTCTACTGGCGAAATTTTTCGGTACCGATTTTTTATTGTGATTTCTGATAATGTTCTCAGCCATTATTATCAAATAATATTCTGTAATCTACTTATTTACTTATCAATAAAGTAAGTGTTTATTACACCCATAAAAATACGAACTTGCAAAACAATATCTAATATCATCAGACATCGAGGAGAAAATGTGATATATTTAATAGAGGCTCATATCCCATGCGGCATTAAAAGATCGTTAGATAAGCTTATATCGAAGTTTCTCATACATTAAGCTCATAGCGAGATAGCCGATGACAATAACGTCCGTAACGTGTTTTACAGTGAGTGTATCTTGGCTAAAAATACACTTTTATTACCTACATCGATAATTACTGAAGATAATAATTATAAATGAATACATGGAAATTGACGCCGCTTAGGTATCATAAACATAAAAACCTAATCATAAAAACTCATATAACATATATTTTAATAGGTATACTCTAATAATAAATGCGATGGTGCTCCAACTATCATAATCAGAAGATATAATTATAAAAAGAAGAATTCATGATCTTGCTGGCATTGATGGGATAAGATAAAACTAATCCTATCCTACTATCCTACTAATATTATAAATGCGAGAGTTTGTAAGGACGCGTGTGTGTTTGTTGCTGTTTCACGCAAAAACTACTGAACTGATTGCAATGAAATTTGGTACGTAGATAGCTGGACAACTGGAATAACATATAGACAACTTTTTATTCCGATATTCCAACAAAATACGGACTTACGCGGGTATAAACCACGAGGCGCAGCTAGTTTAGCAATATTTTTAACATAAAAAGTAAGAATCGCGAACCAATGCAACAAGCTTATAACAACAGCTCTATATTTCCTATTGTGTTCCTGAGTAATGTGTAATTATTTATTTACTGCTACGATTATCTTAAGTATACTGACTTGTTCATTTAGATATCGCATCAAAATGCATGTCGCACAACTCATCCTCCAAAGTGAGATTAAGTATAAATTAAAATCCGTCTCATAAAATACAGTTTTGCATATACACCGGACACGAACCCGCTCGTAAATGCTATATTTACAATACAATCCCTACGCTAGTCTGGCGTGGGCCTCCGCCCGTTTGCCGCAGGGCTACTGTCGGGTGACGGCATCCCGCCCACGCGTTCGACTTCCACTACTGCCGTTCAGTTGTGATGATTTAACTACTTTTGTAGCGCGAGCCAAGTCCTTTGGCTAGCCATTAATACTAGCATTTTCATCGATATATACTAGAGCATTTATAAATCTTAGATCTTACAATATAACCTAATCACGCACAAACGCAAAAGAGCTTTCTAAAAACACTAAAGTATTATATAGTTTCACTATAACGTCGTAACCAGAAACGATCTCATTGAGTTAGATTAAGACAATCATGTACATTTTCTGAATGACCAAGTGTTTAAGATCCCTAATCACTCAAGTAACTTCTAAAATTGTACGAAAAGCTCACCCGTCCTCCTTCATGACCGACTTGTCGCCGCAGTCGCACGCGCCGCCCGCCTGCGACAGGAACATGTTGAAGTCGTGCGTGGAGTGGTCGCCGCGGTGGAAGCACTCGCGGCAGATGGACATGCACGGCGAGATGCCGCACGTGCGGCACCGGTACGCGACCACGCGCGGTATCCACACCAGCCCGCATTTGTCGTGCTTGTCGTAGCTGCGCACTGAAACACCGAATTACCTCTTAAGATCTGCTCCATTTTAAACAAGTACGATACATATACAATATATACATTTTAAAATAAAAAAAAAATTGATTACATGTATTTGAATAATACGTCATCATTCCTACAGTAAGTAAGTGTCCACTCGTCTAAATGGAACCTAATCACTATATTATTACATAATAAATTAATTGCATTCCATCCAAATCCATTTAGCTGAAATTTGCACGAATATATATAAAGAGAAACGGTTAGGTAGCACAGCGGTTTGTGAAATAATTTAAGCGAAATTATTTAAAAAATATATAAATCGGGCAATTGGTCAGCCTCCCTGCTATAATTCATTGTCAGCGATCTATTTAAACATTAACTAAATTATAACACTGCCATGAAATAATTTAAAACGTATCAAAATAATAAAATTGCGTAAGTAATTATAGAAACGATTAACTATACGATCTACTAAGCTGCATAAGAGCCTTCTGATGTGCGCATTTCCTGAACGATTAATCCAAGCAGTTGAATTGTGACGTTCCGCTGGTGTGTACTGAACCGAGAAATGTTTGCTTATATCTTATGATGTACCTGGTCGATACACGCTCCGTTTCATTTGAAAAAAATAAAATAAATTAATAAAAAGTTAGTTTGTTTATGTTGTAAGCACATAAATAAAACTAAACAAAAGTGAGCCCAATATGTATCATAAAAAAACAGTAGTAAACCTAACGTAAATACCATAATAATAATAATTATGTACATATTTTATCTCGAACATATTTTTTCATTAAACAAGACCCAATTTAAATAGTAATAATACACGAGGAGGCACCAATTTCCAAAAAAAAAAGAATCATAAAAATGCACCCAGTGAAAAGTTATGAGGTACTTAACAAACACAAAAAAAATACAGTCTTATTGATTTGAAGTCGGTTTAAAACACCATCCAATAGCAGTCAAATTATCTCGTCGCCAGGTAGTCGACTGTTATAGAGAAACGAATCCCACTGTTTATGTCAATGATTCACCGAGTAACTTTACTCTATTACTTTATCGCTGAAAACGTTAATAAAAACAAATACAAAAATACAAAAACATTGTTTACTCATTACAATGAGCAAAATTTCTAAACGAACCTTTTAAAGCCCTACTATATAAGTACAAGTTGTTTTTTGTTTGACTTTCACAATAACAACCTTGTATTCAATTAACACGAATACACCGATCGGCCGAAGATATCATGATGATTTCGATATGCAATACGTTAACTACTTTGTTGTTCAGGTTTGCAACATACAGACAGACATGTCGCGGTATTTCGGTAACCGGCCTGCGGCGGCGGCCGGAGCGTTGACTCGGCCAGTTTTCCGCGAGCCCGTGCGTTGACCCCCAACAGCTGATGACCACGTGCCTCCCTCCCCTACGAGGGAACACGTTCCGAGAATACACCGTGTTTTTCCCCACCGATGACTAATTGACCGCTTCTTTATAGTTGATTATCGCGTATGCACCTCCGTGTTAAGACAAAAGTTAGGACGAAACAATACGCATAAACCCCATAACAATGTATAGAACTATCTTGTGTGGGCTAAGCAAGTTAATAAAAATCCAAAATTATATAGCATAAATTGCTTATGTAGTCTTTTTATGAATACTGTTTAAACTAACCTAATTTGTATTAATTATTTATTGTTCTTTCTATCGGCCATCCACGCTTTATAAAATGAATAACGATTGTCGATTACCAATTTCACAATATTGATCGACTCCCGCACACCAGTCGAAACACACGTTAACGAACCAACAATATCAAATAAACGAGGCGTCGTGTGCACAATCATGATTAGACATAAATCCGTGTGTTTTACGAATTCGCGAGCCATACATGCTGCTATTATAATATGTGCGTTTGACAGCGCGGGTTTTCCCAACAAAGAATATTGTAGAATGACCATTGATGTCAAATATATTTAACAAAGACGCGTATCATTACACAAAAAGGTGTATGAAAGAACTATGGTTTAAACATATTGTATCAAATAACTTTAAGAATAACATAATATCAATACTTAAAATGATAAAGTCAAAATACAGAAATATATACCAGGTGTTCGCCTCGGCTACCTGTTGGAAAAATTTTTGAAATCGGTCCAGTGGTTTTTGTGTGAAAACGTTAAAAACATACAAAAACACAAAAATTTTCCTGTAATAATGTTAGCGTATTATGAGAAATTTGTTTTAAATAAATTTCAACATAAATCATTCCAATATTATGCTAAAGAACATCATCATATAAAACTCTTACACGGCCAGCGAATGCGCGAGATCGTACGAGATACGCATGCAAATGCACCTAAACAAAAAATATAGATACGTACACGTGGTCTGAGGACCTGTCTGTTTGAATTCTAAAAAAAAAGACTACAACAGCAGCAATCTGTATCTGTTTGTACAACATTGTAGATAGTGTAAAATGACAGCCACGGTTAGGCTTTTTAATAAAACTTACACTGTTACACTGCTATGAATAAACAGTAAAGTTCAACTATACTCAATCAATATACCTAGTCTTGCCATAAATATTGTAATAAAGAAAAAAGAAAATTGTTAACTGCAAATAACATTTATTAC
>NC_052113.1:212554-229836 GCF_012273895.1 Zerene cesonia | reverse complement strand
ATGACAGATTCGAAATTCAAATGTAATATTTTTTTATAATTAAGTGTAACAGTATTTATGGCCAGACTAAGTACTTTAATATGTAGTAGTCAATTTCATAAGCTAGTATTTCGAGTAGACTATGCCATATCATGTATAAATAATTAAATATCATGATATGCATTTAAAACAATGTACATTTCAATAAAAATACTAAAACATTACAAAATGACCGTCATGTGAAACTCAATTGAAATACCTATGCTAGTTAGACAATAGACGGATATAGAGTCGTTAAGACCTCGTTATGATCTTCACGATCATTTTATGATTCACAAGAAACAGAAAATGGATTTTACCGAAGTTATACATATGTTTCAAAATCCATCCAAAACGGATAGAGTGGTCGACGCATCTCATCGACAGAGCGTACCTTATGGCATCGTAACCAATTATTATGTCTTTTATATCATCATGAGTACTTTTATATAAATTATAGATACATTTATCTTTACAAGTGTATACTAGTGCTAGTATTAGCATTATAACTACAGGATTAAACATTACTGGCGCAACTTAGACAACTTAGCGCGCTGTGCTTACGCATAGCTGCTTCATATAAAAAGATTAATTATCATTACATTATTCGTAGCAAACAGAAATTCATTCCATAGTTATAAAATATGAATTGACACAGCTGTCACCGAGTTTAGGGCAATAACACCGCGGCACGAAGTACGGTACGTTCGGCTGCGCGCGCACGCGACCTGTAATTATTTCGTTGTGGCCTGCACGACCATTAATACCATTTCAATTTACGCTGGCCACACGAGTTAGCCCCCTGTACACGAACCTCGGCTGTTTAGCGAAATTACAAGTTAAACTCTTACTATAGCAATTCTATCTAACTTCTTTATGATAAATACTGTTTAATCGGAGGAAACCTAATTGTATTATGAACCATTACTCGACCTGCAATTGCGTAAACATAAATCCCGTTGGATTCAACAATATGAAGGTAGTTATAAATGTTTATGATCCGTAAATAAAACATTTGGATTCATGTTTCCAGACTAAACAGTACATACATATCCCTTATTATTAACCAGTAAGTTTGGTTAAATAAAGTTCGGCCTTTATAGCAATTAAGAGGTCAAGCTTAGGATACACAATTGATATTACTTATAATCAATCTTCGAAATGGTTTTTCTTTCGCGTTTGAAGCGACAACGAACTGTATTACGATACGAGTATCTGCGCACGCGACTGTACCACAATAATTATTCCCAGTTTTCTATGTGTAGTTACAACAATCCAGCTAATTGGGACTTTTTGCCGGTATACAAAGAACGTACGTATACGCGGCGGTTTTTGTGGAAGATAAATACATAAATTGTTAGCGAAGAGTTAAATGCCATTGAATTTTGTTACTGTATATAGCTAACAAAAAAATACTCGTAGAAGATAAAAAAATTGGGTTTAGGCTTTGGATTTAGATGTGGGTTTATATTGAAATCCTGCATATCAACCTAATAGAAAAAATTATACTAATCACTAAAAATATATAGATCTTGAACGAAACAAACCCTCATAGTGATAACAAAACATCCCTTGGCCTTTATTACTAATCCTGGGGTTTATTGTTTATATCACAAAATTTTGATCTGATTAACAAAAACTAGAATAAAGACCGACATCTGTACAATCCAATCATGGACACATTCGATTTTGACCCCTTCAAGGTCAATTGAATAAAAACTTATGGACGTTCTTATAAGATCGATTGCCCCTCTATCATCATATCATATTGATAAAACGATTGATCAAACTTTATCCTCATTACGGAGATTTTATAACGCAGTTAAAAACTAGTCTCCTTAAAAACAAAATACATTAAGATAATGGTTGTGAATAACCAGAACAGTTTTAAAAGAACTCGACAAAAGACACGTCTCCGCAATTAGCATATCAATTCAACACGTTAGACACCGAATCGATAGCGATATAATTAGAAATTCTGCTCTTTTGACTACTAATTGATTCAATTATACAATACTAGTTGCGCCCCGCGGTTTCACCCGCGTAAGTCCGTATCCCGTAGGAATATCCGGATAAAAAGTTGCCTATATGTTATTTAAATTGTCCAGCTGTCTACGTACCAAATTTCATTGCAATCGGTTCAGTAGTTTTTGTATGAAAGAGTAACAAACATACACACATCATCACAAACTTTCGCATTTATAATATTAGTGGGATAGGATAGGATAGGATATTAGTAGGATAGGATATTAGTAGGATAGGATACTAGTAGGATAGGATAGGATAGGAAGTAGGAAGAAGAAATCATATTGGATTGATACAATCTTATTTCTTCTTAAGAAAATCCATCGATTGAAAAGTCCCATACCGTAAGATTATAATTTACCGAAAAATAATGCGTTAAATCGTAAGTTTACAAATTAATCTAACGATGTTACCAATTTTACAGCGACATATCCAGCGCTCTTAGGAGACAAATGTAAAAATTTCTTTTAGGGCAGGGCAAAAGCACAGTTTTAACTCTGAATAGTAAAGCATTTCAGAAATATACAATAATTATTATTTTTTTATTGATTTTAAAGGAACGTCCTGTTATCTGGACCAGCAACATAATTGTCTTAAACTATATATTTAAGGAAATTGAAAAAATAATGGGTACCATTATAAACAAATAAATTACGTGGGCAATCTTAAATAAGATTACTAAGACTGCGATGGGCATTTTAAATGATAATTTTAATCATAATGAAAGACGCAAGTGTAAGGAAAGTCAACGACCTCACCTCGTCTAACATTAGTGCATGCGATAGAATACAATATTGTTATGTAACATTTGATATACTTGAAAACCTTTGATTGTTTGTGCGTTTATCACAAACAAAGAAAAGAAATTATAATTTAGATTAAAGCAACGAATACACACACCATTTATATAATCTTTTTTGATTCCCGTAGTCCGCGGAAATCGACGTAGCCAAACAGCAGGGCAGTAGTTTAAATTTGTAGTGAACGTGCAATTTTTCCCTTGGACCGATGCCAATTGGCTAAATCTGAGCAAAGAGCAGATGATTTTATATAAAAAAACAATAATAAATAATCGGCGGTTACATAAGCGTTCGAAAAGCCAATCGAGAGAGATAACCAGTTCGTTGTTAATCCACATTTTCTTCCTATGTAATAATTAACACTATTTTAGTTCCTGTGTGAAACTTTAATGTTTCCGGCCGTGTTGATACATATGTCCATGAATTATTAGGAACTATCAATAATATTTTAATTCCATATGATCTTAAAGTGACGTTAAAAATAATAAAATGAATAGCTTACAGGAGTAGTGTTAAGCCTAGGGCTTATTAAGATAATATAATTTTATTTCTTGTTCTGTGTAAATACACATTTCCATTCGTTTTTATCTACACTGATATTATTAAGAGGAAACTTTTGTATTTTTGTATGTTTGTAACATGTCATAGGTTATATATATCTAACGGGCGAAGCCGGGACGAACAGCTAGCATAATATATTTACACGAAGTTACTAACGATTGATAACTAATTTCGTAGGAATGTTTTTATGTATCATGAATGATCAGCCTGATAATCCGTGGTACAACATTCCACATAGGTATAAGAACTTTGCCCATTACAGTTTACGTGTAAAATAAACTTATACGTTTATTTGCTATACCAATAACATCGAAACACAAACACGCATAAGTCAATGTTTATTTTGTATTTTAGGGTTTAAAACATTTTTGGTTAGAGTCAGTGATATTATATAATGACTAAACTAAATCACGTTTTGTAGTGTTTTCTGGAAATATATATTTTTATATACATCGGCTGAGCTGATCGTTTACCATCAAGCGAACCACCATGTTCGCTTGATGGTAAACGATCACCACCTCCCAAAAACATTTGCAGAGGCAGGGCCGCTGCTAATGCGTTGCCCGTTTTCTAGGTGTAAAGAATAAGGATTAGGAAAGATTGACGACGGGGATAAAGGAATGGAATCGGAAGTTTAAGGAAGAGGATACTACCCCCACTCTCCGAACGAAACACAGCAGGTGGTGGTGCGGTAGCTTCCCAATGCGAGCTGAAGTGTGCTCGTCTCCCACACTAAAACTGACTCTATTTTTCTAATGGACGGGAAAAAATTAAATCAATATATAATAACATACTACATATTAAGCCCACGGACACTACCTAAAAAATAAAAAGAAAACAACAACGTCACGTAGAAAATTGGTGTGACCGTTACACAGAAATACCTAAATAACTAAGCAACATACATAACATAATTAAATAGGAATATTATATGATCATTAACGGAATGTATCTAATGTATTGATAATTTACGTATGCTCTACTATTTCCGTCTAAAGTAAGGAAATACATATTACCTAATTTAAAGTAATATTATAATTGTAACATAAAATTAAATTTATTATAAAGTTTTTTATTAATTACTCGAACAATTTCAAAAATTATTTCACCATTAGGAATCTGCGTTATCACTGAGCAACATAGGCTATATATGTGTGTGTGCCGTGGTGGACCAACAGTATACCTATTAAAAAGACAATAAACTAGCAAACATTCCACGGTTCCCCGGCCAGTGAAGCATCGCGTTCGAACTTCGAAACAAACTGCACGGATCATAACTCACGGATTAACTAGACTGCTCATCCATATACGTTCTGTGGGTAGATACAATATGGGGTGGTGAAGGTAACAATTAACGATTACACAGGCGCATTGGAAGTATCACGTTTTCATCTCTGAGCTATAAAGAAATTGGTTTTTTTGGTAATAATATAAAGTCAATATTAAGTAGCACTTGGATTTAATAAGTTGGTATTATAGTGAAGAGAAGGAGAGAAGCGAGAAACACTTATTGCACAAAGAAAGATATTGAAGAACGACACTTGTTTGTAACACAGGGCAAATACACTTTGCTGTTATTAATACAACTGGATTGATCATTCAATGAAGACGCAAAACAAGTAACAAACAACAAAAAGCTAATATCTTCTTGTAGAGATGAGTTGCGCGACGGTAACACCCAGACGTCAAGTTTACTGATGGGCTTGAGGAATGGCAGATTACTAACAAAATTGTCTCAGTATGGGACGGCACAAAATCTCATAAGGAGCAGAAGAGTTTGTTTGTTGTGTATGTGGTAAACTCAGGAACTACTGAACCGATTACAAATATTCTTTCATCAATGGATATGTAGTTATGTAAGCAATCCCTGAATGCAATAGGAAATATGAACCACGGGCAAAGCCGGAGCGCACCGTTAGTAAATAATAAATCAGCGAAACGGATGTAAAATTCATCTGCATATGCAATTATTATGAATAATAACAAAGTTATTGATGATAAGAATGTTATCGATAGATTAGTTGCAAAGAAAAGACGATACCGCATGAATATTCAAGCCTGATTAAATTTTTTACTAGTGATCAAACTTAAAAAAATTAATAAAGACATTGTAAATCAATCAATTAATTCTTACGAGACGACATTAATTTACACGCATAATTTGCGTTTCACATTAACATCACTCGAATGACTTGCATATTATTGAGATATTTAAATTTAGTTAAGGCAGTGTAAAAGGGTGTTCTCAAAATAATGTTAATTACCGCATCAACGCATGTGAACAAGCTGTCCATAAATTATTATATAGATACGATCATCCGATGTAAGTCAGTAGCTATGACATTTAGGTCATCGCGGCAAGGGCGATGACATTGGCCAAGGAGCCTGAGACAGGTGGCAAAAAACGCGAAACACCGTCACGGCAGCGCTCTCCGGCGGACGTAGCATATCAAACGCATACGGTAATCCCGAACCGACCTTACACTAATCCTAGGCAGGTTTCACACGACGAATAACTACTATATGAATAGATCTGTGTATACATACTTATAGCAATAGGCATTGGCAGAATCGTTCTCGGTTGGGATAGGGAAGACAACGATACATTTACGAGTATCTTACTACTAGATAACGCAAAAGCTATTAAAAGATACCCAACATTTTTAATTTCCTCAAGTAGCTCAAGGCTCTTTTTAAAACAATATTTATTAAAATGAACTTCTGCAGAAGTAAATGGAACTCTTAGGTGTATTGCGAATTAATACTGTTATTGGATAATGGTTACGAATAAGTAGAGAGGTTAGGCAGTAGGCTTCATTGTCTTTCGTTGGAAGGAGTAAGCCAATGGTGTTAAAGAAATAATAGCTTATTACAAACAGGATTATAATTGGAGTGTCCACTAGCAGTAGGTATTACGTAATAATTAGTGACGTCAGAATACGTAGAAACAAAAAATATAATATATCTCGTAGATTTGCATTGTCGGTAGCTTTCAGAACCAAACTGAAATTTTGATAAGCTGTCTTCTCAAAAACTTGATTCAGGAAATACAATGTATTTATTTTGTTTGTTCAGGTTTTGTTTATGAAGAGCCCTCGATAACAAAGGTTGTTTAAGTAAAGTGACGTCACGTGATAGCCAATAAGGTGCTGTATGATTCACCATTCACGGCATAAACAAGGCTCGGCTGCATCTGGCGCGCGACATTGATACGGCAAAAATGGGAAAATGACAATTTAATGTTATACAGTAATATGCTGTAGTTCAAAGTCAAAGATATGCCATGAAAGGAGGGGTAAAGTTTGTTATTACCGTACTTTAACACCATCTAATATCTCTTGCGTTGAAACTTTATCCATCAATAAATTGGTTATAGGGCAAGGCTTTTTTTAATTCAAGAAAAGAAATAGACTTCTATATGCCATGTACATAAAGATTACAAAACAAGTTGGTAATGGAAACTGTGTGTCACAAAATATTTGCCTGTATATGATACATGGTACACAGATTAGATTTAAAATTGACCATTAGACCGATTAATTCCCAAAGTTTTGAAAGTCGGTACAGTCGTTTCTTAAGGTGTAATATATACTTAAAACCCTTGAGGGAGCTACACAAGCCGAAGGTGGGGGAGGGGAGGAAATATATCATGATCGGTCGGTGATAATTCTCACCAATCTTCTTTCTCAAAACACTTTTTTGGAGCATAAAAGACACAAGGTATTGTTACAGACTTGTATTAATATGTAAACCTGCAGGAAAAACAATTATTTCTATAGCACATATGCAATTCTGGTACATATAGTACACCATGGACAAGCCACCATCAATACTGGTTCAGTAGTTGCCGAGCAACAACCTTGATTGATATTATTTTCAATAAGACCACATGTTTCATGTGAAAATGAGAAATTAATGATTGTTCAGAGAATTTTCAACATTCCTTTATTACTGTTTCTTACTGCAATCTGTAGAATCGATAAACCCAACTATAAAAATAAAGCTATGTGAAATAGCATTCATTTTTAGGAATTAATATGTACACAATTAGGGATCATCCTGTTAGGAAGATCAAAAGAAATGTTAGGCATATTCATTGCACTCATTAATAATCACACAAGCTATTGCCCATAGCTTCGCCTGCGCTGACTTCATAAATTTTCATGGTACAAGCTTACATGCCTAATTTCAGCCCAATCCATCCAGTGGTTTGGGCTGTACGTTGATAGATCATTATGTCAGTCAGTCACCTTTGAGTTGTATATATTTAGATTGTTTAGGTTTGGTACATACTCTGGGTCACAGATAAATAGTAACTGACACCCCTAGCCTCTCTACTTTTATTTTAAACAATAAGCAGGATGAACCAATGAGAAATTTTGAAAGAATAGAAAAAATTTGATCACGAGGCAGGATTCGAACCTGCGTTTCTTGCCTAACCGTAGCAACGCCTAGCCCCTCGGCCACCCATGATCCTGCCACAGTAATCAAATTTCTTCTACTCTTTCGGTTTCATGTGCCTAAGGGGCACCCCACTGGGCATGTTGCTACGGTTAGGCAAGAAACGCAGGTTCGAATCCTGCCTTGTGATCAAATTTTTTCTATTCTTTCAAAATTTCTCATTTATAAAGCATTTCAATGCTATAAAACTAAAAATAAGGATGAACCAACTTTGGCTGAAAATTTAAATTTTCTGCTTGTTTATTAATAAAAATTGCTTTAATTTATCTTTACGATTGTATATGATTAATAAATTCAATTTAATAGTTAATCAAATGGATAAGCTTATAAGTTACTCTTTCACATATCAGAAGCTACATAAACAAATAACCTTAGCAACACCGCGGTACGAAGTAAGTTATCTATTATAGTCATTCATCTAATCTAGTAATAGCACTCTGCCTAAATTTTTCATTGAAAAATATGTAATTAATTAAATTGCATCTCTTTCTAGAAAATAGAATGGGTAAGTTCTAATATGTTAATGAAAACTATCCCATATTATTACCCCTAAATCATAAATAACAAGTGAATAACTCATAGAAATTATTCTTTGATAAATAAATGTCACTATTTGGCCTATTCATATTCAGATTTCTATTTTCATTTGGTCTGTAGCCAAGTATTGATCAAAATTGATCATGCTACCTGAAGGACTATTAGATGTGTGATGGTGTTTCATTTTATTTAATATTTCTTATTATAAGCACAAAACACAAGAATAATTTGTCCATGACAATTTGTACTTTATAAAACACCTGGCCTATGACCTCAATAAGTAAACAATGATCATTGTGTAGGCTGAACATGAATGTTTTCAATAAAAATAATTGTACCTACTCATATAGTTCGAAAATTTTATGCAATAAACACATTTTCTGGCAAATTTCAGTTACTAAATTGTCATTTATCATGAACTGAACATTAATTATGCAAATGACGATAAAACAGTTCTCAATTGTCATCTATAACCTACAAAGAATTAAAGTTCATTTAGAGTACAGTTATAATTGATTCGACTTACCGACTGCAGCGAATTCGTCCGGTGTTCTACCTCCAGCGAGGAGCCATCTACACCAGTCGATGGTTTCCCACTCGTCTATAGCTTTACTGGGATTCAGCAAAACGTCCAAAAGAGGAGCCCAATGCTGTGGTGATCCACTCGCGCAATCCGCATGGATATAAGCAGCTGCTCCTCTCTTTCCCTTTTTCATTAAAACTTGCACAGTCGAATTAGACATTATTTTACACTCCTTTTGCTGAATTTCACGAAAACTTGTTCACTACGCATAAGTCACTTTATATTTCGGTCACTCACGGAAGAAACACCATTTCCAGTTTTACATAAGGCAATGAACTGCGGCTCAAAACGCATCCGCGGTAAGTCATTGCTGTAGCACGTTAAAAAAATGGTAAATGTTGAAATGCGACAGCTTATAACGTAACACACATTTATAATTTGATACAATTGAAAAATTCAACGCTAATTTTGGTAAAATTCACGGTTAAAAATAATAATAGAATAGGTTGATGCAGAAACAACTCGAGCATTCGTCTGGGTTACCAACTTAAAATATTGAAAAATGAGTTAAAAAATCACCTTGACAAGGATAGACCATAAAACTATTTTTGTATGCTATTTAAATAAAAATTTAGGTACAAGTTATAGATAAATTTATACATGATATATTATATAATAAAAATTGCCAGCAAATCTTCTAGGACTGGAGGTGGCAGGGATCCATTTACTTTTATTAACACAATATTATTAAAATTATATATATGCAACAGGAAATGAGACCTTTACAATTTTTTTTTGTTTCCTTACTAAATTACAAGTAAACTACATGCAATCGTAAGTAGATAGTTTGAGACAAGTTTTTAAGGATGTAAATTAGTGCTTTTTTCGATATTCTTGAATTCCGAGATTTTTACCCCATTTTGACCTATGTGACTAGATCAGAAATCTAAACTTTACGTTATACTTTGTTTCTCTTCGCTAGTGGTGAAAAGAATAAAACGTTATAATAAAAAAGTAGTTTTTTAAAAAATAACCTTTTAACAAGTCAAACTAATTTGAATACTTCTAATATCTACCTACCGCGTTATATGGTCATAAAAATCCTTTTCAATAATATAAAAGGGAAGTGCGTTTGTTTGTCTTTGACAGCTCTAGCTTGTGTAGCGCCCATGTGCAATAAAACCTTGGTGGATTACCTTTGGACCTACGCCTGTCCTGATGATGCTTTTAGCTGCTATCTTAGGGAGCGCCATGGATGCCGGCGCCCGTGTGCATTCCACACCCTGCACGATAGGTTAAGCCGCTCCTGCGTACGCGTCTACCTAAGTGTGGGTATTTGTAGATGGCAATGTAAATAAAATCTTATCTACTGCTACTAGTTTATTAATATATATGTGTATTATCTGTGGTCTGCTGTTGGCATTTTCAATTTTGACAGTTGACTTTTGGGGTTGAAACTTGGAAGTTTAAGTTTTAGTTGAAATTAACATGCGTCAGGCGTTGTATTTTATAAATACATATCTACGCATTGCGTGCCTTCGTGTCTGTTTATTGTCTTGTTAAAATCTACTTCATTTGTTAAATTTATATAAACCATTAAGTTATTACTGATTCGTAAAGAAAAATAAACAGTTTATAGTTTTAAAGTGTTGATACACGCAAAATTGACTATGGCTGAAGAAAACAAGGTTATGTTCCATGAAATGGAGTTAGACGATCGTATATTAAAGGTATATTATCAATTTTACTTATAAAAGTTATTATATTAAGTAATGATGGTGGTATTTAATATTTATTTTTTTGAGCATGAAGATAATACTAAAAATATTTCGGTAAATATTACCACGTGCTATAGCTCTTATATTTGTTAGAGTCAAGATTCAGAGCTCAGACGGTTGCTTATTGAATTGTTTTTGAAAGACCCTTGTACACTTACAAAATAGTTTTAGATGAACTCATACAATCATAACATGTGATTTAAATATCTATATGTACATTCTTCAATAATTTTTATTTAATTTGTAAAAGGTAAGCTTTTGATATTATAAAACTACTTGATATCAGAACAACATACAATATTTTTTAATAATGAACGGTTATGTTCTCACAGGCAATCTCACAGCTTGGCTGGTCCGACCCAACTCTAATCCAAGAGACAGCAATACCACTTCTTTTGGAAGGCAAAGATGTGCTCATGAGGGCTAGGACTGGATCTGGCAAGACCGCAGCATTTACTATACCTGTTATACAAAAGATTTTAAATTTAAAAAACACAAGCACACACCAGTGTATTAGAGCCCTCGTTTTATCACCAAGCAAGGAATTATGTGGTCAGGTGAGTTTTCATAATATTTCAAACTTTTTTGATTCACTCATTCAATGAATCTATTTTGAAGTAACACTTGATAAAATAAGAAACACTCAATATACTAGCTCCTTAATTCACTTAATGTCATACCATCAACGGTCATAACTTTAGGAATTAACTTAAATTTGAAAATTGAATAGTTAGTGAATAGCAAGTCTAAAATGTAATTTAAGTGGAAACAAGACAAAGTGTAAATTATCATAATATTTATCACTTCAATCAAATGTTTCTTCCCATTGTTTCAGATCACATCAGTAGTTTCAGACCTCACACTAAAATGTTCAAGAGAAGTGCGGTGTATAGACATTTCATCAAATGCTAACACCCAGGTCCAGAAGTCACTTTTAGCAGATAAACCAGACATAGTTGTGGCAACGCCGGCAAGAGCACTAGCACATTTAAAAGCAAATAATATGAAGTTAAAGGATGACCTGGCTATGCTAGTGGTGGATGAAGCAGACCTGGTGTTCTCTTTCGGCTATGAAGATGAGGTGAAAGAGCTTTTGGGGTAATCTTTTAGCTTACCAATATCCTTTATTAGTAGTATCTATATTTATTTTTGTTTATTTAATTTTTGAATGTATTAAACATAAAATGTTATCTATGCTAGATATGTGCTATATGCCCACAATGAAATATTAAAGTATAACTATAATTGATAATATTGCAACATGACTTTTTATGCTGTTACATTTTTCAGACATTTACCTAAAATCTATCAAGCAGTCTTAGCCTCCGCCACTTTATCAGAGGATGTGTTAAATCTAAAAAAGATAGTTCTCCGAAACCCTGTCACTCTCAAGCTAGAAGAGCCAGACCTGGCTCCATCCACACAACTACAGCATTACCACTTGTTTGCTGAGGAAGATGACAAAGCAGCAATACTCTATGCATTGCTTAAACTTAACTTGATCAGGGGCAAGAGTATCATTTTTGTGAGGACTGTGGACAGATGCTATAAGTAAGTAAATAAAGCATTTTTAACTTCTTGATTTTGGAGTTACTTATTAATCTTTGTATTGGTGGGAAGGCTGTTATTTGGAATTAGTTCTGTTACAATTTTGTGATAGAAACTATATATACTTAATTGATTTTAATACAGAAGCTGGAGCTAAAAATTTTTTTTTATTTTTTAAATCACAATTTATGTATTAAATGCCGGCTAAAAAACCATTAAAAACGTGATTATTTTCAGGTTGAAATTATATTTAGAACAGTTTAAAATAGGATCATGTGTGTTAAATTCTGAGCTCCCTGCGGCAATCCGTTGTCTATCTGTAGACCAGTTCAACCGGGGTCGCTATCAGATTATAGTGGCATCAGATGAGAAGGCGCTGGAGCAGCCCGATGGAGGACTACTTGCTGGAGAGGAGATTGGCAAGAAGAAAAGAGTAAGTTTTTATTATGCTGGATGCTTTGTTATTATTTATTTAAAATTAATAGATATCCCTAAGTGTTGGTATTGCCGTTTTATTCAAAACCACCCTTAGATATCAGTTTATCGGCATGATAAAAATCTTCTTACATTTACATTTTTCTTTAATAGGAAGATTTATCTCAAACATATGCTTAATATCAGATTACAGTTTACAGATTAACAATACTTATTATTGTTTTTGATTTGTCTCTATGGTTCTTGATAGATTTATGAAACTTACCATTACAGTAAGGATCGTTTTATCATATTTTTTTCAACCGACTTCAAAAAAGTGGGATGTTATCAAATTTGTATATGTAAATTGACTGTATATTTTTTGTGTTTGTTACCTAATAACGTTTTACTTCGTGAACCAATTTTTATGATTCTTTTTTTTTGAAAGATTTAAATTTGGTCTAGATCTGACAACTAGAAGATAGTTTCGTATTTGTTAAAAAATACAATGTTCACGTTATTGTCATTCCAGCAAAAATCGAAACGCAAGAAAGACAAGGAGTCGGGCGT
This sequence comes from Zerene cesonia, assembly GCF_012273895.1. NCBI lineage: Eukaryota > Metazoa > Arthropoda > Insecta > Lepidoptera > Pieridae > Zerene > Zerene cesonia. Next base: position 216,601 of record NC_052113.1, on the reverse strand, counting down.
GTCGCGCGGTATCGACTTCCAGCACGTGTCCAATGTCATCAACTTTGACTTCCCGCTCGACGTCAACTCGTATGTCCACAGAGCGGGGAGAACGGCGAGGGGGAACAACCAGGTGTGTGCTTGCTTGTTTCTCAACTTAACCTATCATAAATTTCTGAAAAAGTTTAATTTTTTTCAATTGTTCATAGTACATATTATATACTGTTATGTTACTGTTATACTGTTTATTCCATTGATAGTAATGATGTTATCTGTTAAAAACTATTTGGGTAATAAACTGAGATAATTGATAACAATCAGAATAGAGAAATCATTATAGATTATTTAATGAATAATGATAACTTGATTAATTTTGTTGCAGGGATCTGTATTGTCATTTGTATCAATCAGAGAGAAGCCATTGTTAGAAGAGGTTGAAGCACATTTATCAAAAGGTTTCAATGGACAGAAAGTATTACAGTGAGTTTACAATTCTTTTATTTTTTAATCTAAAATTTGTCTTAAATAATATAGTTTATAAATAAATAATATTATATTAGAGTAACTATTTCTAAATTAAGTGATGATTTATCTATGGATAACTGGTGTGCATAACGTTAACAAATTTGTTTCTATAGTGCTAATTTGTTCTCCTTACATTTATTGTTAAAAAACTTACAAATAAAGTATACATCATGTTATTTCGTAGCGTTAAAACTTGCACCTTTAGCTCGTCTTAGCTCCTCTTAGCTAGTGAAATCCTCTTAGCTATGAAAGTATCAGTAGAACTGTTTATCTGATACAAGAAACCCCAATGATTCATGAGTCCCAACTGCTCAGGAAGTACTCGTTCCGGCTGGAGGAGGTGGAGGGGTTCCGCTACCGGTCGCGCGACGCGTGGCGCGCCGTCACGCGCATCGCCGTGCGCGAGGCGCGCCTGCACGAGATCAAGCGCGAGCTGCTCAACTGCTCCAAGCTGCAGGTGACAACCCTTGCTCTACACCCCTCACCGCAGGTCGCGGACAGGAAGGTCTAGACTCGAAACTGCAGGTAACGCGCAGTGAGGTCTAGACTGTACTATGTCACAATTTAAAAAAGCTGACAAGTTTGCTTAAAAATGATGTAAAACTCTACATTTTACAATCTGTCAAATAAAAATAGTCCATATGATGACAACAACCGAACATATCGCTTTGATGAACGACTAATCTTCTCCCTGACCGTCTGTACCGACCTTCCCCCCGCCGCCCCCCGCCCCCGCGCCCCGCGCCAGTACGTACACGCTGTGACACTTGCAGGGCTTCTTCGAGGACAACCCGCAGGAGCTGGCCGCGATAAAGCGCGACAAGGCGCTGCACACGGTGCGCGTGCAGGAGCAGCTGGCGCACGTGCCCGAGTACCTGCTGCCGGCCGCGCTGCGCGAGACCGAGCTCGAGCCGAGCGCCGATGCGCCCGCGCAGCCCGCGCAGCCCGCCCCGCGCGCGCAGCCCGCGCAGCCCGCGCGCGCCGGCAGGAAGAGGAAGCAGGCCAGCTTTGGTAGCGCCAAGCGGCACAAGTATCAGGTGTGTTTAATTATGTACAGGATAATTGAGTTGAGGAAATATGTATTTAATATTAATGATTTCATAATTTTGTACTTAAATCCACACTTGTGCTTGGTATTACAATCATGAAGATTTTATTCGTTCTGGAACGTATCTCCATTTCCCTGTGGTTGTCCTATAACAACAGAACAGTAAATAAAAAAGCATGAAAATGGGGAAGGAATTAAAGTAATACTTTTCCGCTAATTAAGGTAGGAGAACTTGGGTCACCACTAATGTTTCACATATACACAATTACAAATTTAAATATATTTTAAAAGGACTAATCAAGTTTTAAGTGGGACACGGGATCATAAAAAAAAATTGTAACATGAAATGAATGAAATAGCCAATTAAAATGAGAACTATATGAGTATGTTTTGTTGCAGGCGCGGCAGAGCAACCCGCTGCAGAGCTTCGAGCTGAAGAGCCTGAAGCCGGCGGCCGGCCCCTAGCGTTAGTATGGCGCCCCAACCTTACCACCGCTTATAGATACTTTGGAGAGCGTGCTCTTTGGATGTGATATGGAATATTTTTTTGTGCGTCAAATATTTTATCGGGCACGCCGTTTTGTTCAGCAGTATACATAATAATTATCGGATATAAAAAAGTTATTTGATTTTATTAATAATATGAAAAAATCTCATGTTGTGAGGTTTGTGTACAGCCGCGTTACCGAAAGCAAGTAAAAGAAAGAAATAACTGTCTCCCTCATTCACATAAGCTTAAGAACGCGCGAAAGAGACGGATGGTCTTCATGGTGTGCACACATTACGACGACGCGTCACGCGCTTATACACAAACGCAACACAAGCGTGCACGTGCGGAATACATGCTATATATAGGGTTAAAGTATATTTAAAGCCAGAAAACCTTATTAGCTCGGAACATAAATTTGAGTGATCTTTGAATATATTTAAATAATAAAATAATTTTAATGTTTATAGAATCGCCGCACATATGAATTGTTTTTGATATACAAATGTATTTTTTATACAAAACGATGTAAAGTGTACAAATAAAATATATCTGACTTTGTGTTTTTCTTCACACAGTGCGCTACAGAGCGGCGCGTCGCGTCTCGGTTAGTAACGCTACATACTGATAAATATATATTGGTTTTGTTATAACGTTTTTTTTTTTCTACCGACATAAATTAAAAGAGGAGGGTATCAATTTGACTATTTTTTTGGATTTGTTACCTCAGAACTATTCCGATTTTGATGACTCTTTTTTTTTTTTGAGAGCTTGTGCCTTCCGTGTGGTCCATTAAAATTTGGTTCTGTTCCGAAAATTTGAATTAGTTTTTTTGTTAAAAATAATTATGTATATTTTTTATTATTCAAGGAGCGAGAGATAGAATAGAGATAGAATTTGCTTTTTCGTACTCTTTTTTGTGTGACTTTAATTTATATCGCAATGAATATTTTGACTGAATATTAACAGTAAAAATTCAAATTAAACAAAGTTCTGAAAACTCATTACAATTTGTAAAATATAAAAAAGCTTTATTCAAAATTAAAGGAAACGTTTTAGCACAGGAGTGCCCTGGAATGGGTATATAATATAATAATGTAATTAAATATTACGCAATAAGTCTTGGAAATGTTGTTTTTGAGCGTGCCATTTTGCCTGCTTTGTGCTTATATTTTTCTATTTCAACCGACTTGTAAAAAGGAGATCATGAATTTAACTGTTTGTTTTGTAGGTTTGTTACTTGTTTGTTTGTTGTTTGAATCTTAGCGTGGGTGAATCGATTTTGTTGATTATAATTTTTATGTTTAAAAGTTGGTCGCTTGGTCTCATTTAATTTTGGTCTAGTTCTGACAATTTGAACGCGGTTTAGTTAAATGTTCAATCGTATTTTTTTGCATGCACTTACATCTTTAAATCTAAACGAAATTTATTATTAGATATAAATAATTATTTTAAACATTTCAAACAAAATCACTAGTAGTATTTACTATTAAATTTATGACTAAACACTACTATGGCGAAGGTACGCGATCAAAGTTTAGCATTATACCGCCTGAAATGCTATTTGAATCACTGACATCACTAAGTGCCGAAACACGTTGCGTTATAGCACGACTGAAGCAAATCCTAGTCAGCTTTGATAGGCAATCACTTTCTTGACGGAATTTTTGTTGTAAGATTGGCATTTCTCATTTCACTAATAAATACTAAATTATTCTGAAAATCATATGGGACTGCGCAGCACGCTAGTCCCAACTACCAAAAATTATACGTATGACCAATCCCACTTGGGATAGTCACAGACCGGCGAGCCCCGGCCGCAGTGCAATGGCCGGCGCCGGCCCGGGGCAACCGCCTTCCTGATCACGGTACACCCTACGCAAGGTTAGTATGTCGCATACTGACTGACGCGGCTTTATATAACATCGCCGAAAAAATTGGATAGCACGATTGAACCCATGTATCAGTGACATCTATTGACGCATGTTTTAATTCAATTATGTCATTT
>NC_052113.1:206731-211554 GCF_012273895.1 Zerene cesonia | reverse complement strand
AAAAAATTGGATAGCACGATTGAACCCATGTATCAGTGACATCTATTGACGCATGTTTTAATTCAATTATGTCATTTGGATGGCCACTTGAAAAAAGATTGCATATAAAAAGGATAAATACACGGATTATCTTGATGGTCTAGTTTTTAATGAACTGAAAAAGCACTCATCAATATTGATGAGTGCTGGTTGGTGCACACGAAATTCACCGATATGACTTTTTATGAATAATAAAATATCGTTTACGCTGTAGCTCCGAAAATAAAACACCATTTATCACAAAGACATGATTTATTAAAAATTTCTTAAACCGATTTAGAATTCCTTCTCTTTCTGGGCGGTTCTTTGATGATTGTTCTAGAGTCACTGTGAGCTCTGCGAAGAGCTATCGTCTGCTGTAGGGAAGAATTCGGACCCTCCAGGGAAGTAAGGGGTCTATGCAGGTAGTACCCATATGGTCCCATTTCCCGCCTCTGCCAGGGGCTAGTAGTTATCCTGCAAAGAAATATATAAAATGCCATTAAATTGCGGACAATTCAATTCATTGTGGTTTTGGTCAGTAGATTTTAAATTTGGCCCAATGAGTATGCACACAATTTTGTTGTATATTTTTCTCTCATACCTAACAGTCGTCCAATTTATTTTATTAGCTGCATGTTCAGTTTGATCGAGTTACATTTTGCCTTTTATTTCTATTGTAAAATGTTATGCAAACATTTAGCTCCCTGAACCTAATTAATTCATATCTCTTTCATCACATTATGTTAGACTTTATAACTAGACCAGTGCTGGTAAATTCTCAAGCGCGTGCTTCTAGCACAACAGTACCATATCATGAGGGGCGGGTGGAGGGGCCGCGGGCGCGTGTGCAGGTACAGCGCGAGCGGGGACGCGCCGCACACCCAGATGATCCACTGCTGCATTATCTTGCGCCCCGCTAGCTCCTCGTTTGACGCTTCTATGCGGTGGTCCTGCAATACATATTGCTGTAGTTTATCGGATAACTAACTCTGTTGACTATGCAGTCTTTTTTAAATCGTATTTTTGCACTTCACTTTCTTCGCTATCTCCGATGCCTCGATATTATTCATGCAAAATGTCATAAAGCTGAATTAACGACATTGATGAATTGTCTTTAAAAGGGTTATTCTACATCCGATTTGCTATCTTACGTCCATAACAAGAATGTCAGTTTGAAATAATAACTCACGTTGCGGTAACAATATTCGACCATCATTTTAACAACTCGTACGAGAAGTCCCCAGAAATGGAGACTGTATATGACCATCCAAATGAATATCAGGTGCTGAAAAAGAGAAGAGCTGTTAATTTATCTATTACTCTAGTATTATTTCTCTCTTCATTTAAAATAATAAACCAATCAGCTACTTGCTAATTACCTCCAGATCGCTTTTTACCACTAATATCTGATACTGTCAAGCTAAGTAGGTTAAATATTTTTACAAACCTACATTATTTCAGCTTATCTGAAACAAACATACTAAACAATCACACCTGCAGCACGATCTCCCACAAAGGAACTCTACGGAACATGAATCGCTTGAACAACGCTGTAATGATGCGGTGCGCGAACGCAGCGGAGCCCGCCGCCCACAGTACCGTCGGTATCACTGAGATAAGGCTCTCCCCGCATCGCGCCCACTCTAGTAACTGTAATTCATAAATATTTAAAAGGAATTTAATCGCAATTTTTACCATTATATTTAGTATCAAATTAATTGGGGTTATTTCTATATTTCCCTGTCACCTTTCAAAAAAAAGAGGTTCTACATTCGATTGTAACTAGAGAACTTTCGACTGGGAGAACCGATTTTGATGATTCCCTTTTTATTTGCTATAAAGCTGGTTCCGAGTGTTCCCATTCAAATTTGGTCTAATTCTGTCATTATTGTCTGAAGTCTGGCAGTTCCGTTTTTTGTTGAAAATAATGTTTATTTGTCTCTGATCTAGGTATATATATCATAATCATACTGTTATTATAATTTACTAGCTGACCCGGCAAACGCTGTTCTGCCCAAATCTTACCATTAAGAATATGAAAAATAGATGTTGGCCGATTCTCAGACATACATTGGGTATGCACACAAAATAACATAAAAATCGGTCCAGCCGTTTCGGAGGAGATTTGTAATTAAATTTGTGACACGGGAATTTTTGTATATAAGATAATAATTAAGATAACTAACTCGCTAAGTGCCTGCGATATGCCTTTTTTGCAGTATAAACGTGCATAATAATTTAATTATATTTTGTAAAAATAGCTTTGTGTGAAAAAAACTTGCAATTGTAATAATTGTTGGTAAATAAGTTCATTAGCCTTATTTCAATCACGTCTTATATTGTACGGAACGTACCTGTACGATTTGATAATAAAAATAGTTTATAGAAGACTGTATCATCGTGAGCTGTTTTACATTAAAATTTTATAAAGTCTTCGTAATCATACTGAAATATTTTTGTAATGAAATGTTTTGTTACTAGATCATGTTGTGACTGAGTCGCGTTAAATGCCAGAACTGACGTTTACAATTTTATTTTATGGCTGGCGCACACATGTCCATGGAAGGCAAGATTATAGGGCTATTTCTTTACCGGCTAAATAACAGATATTTTTCTATGAATGTTACTACGACCTAATGTTTGTTGTTTTTTACGCCATCCTATGCACTCCAGATATTTCTTTTCCTACCAGGTTGCCCCGTTGAGATTGCTGTATGATAATAAGGCCGCCTGTTATACCAAGGCCATATTACATTACATTAATTGATTTCGTTTTAGATAGTACATAAATAAAACTGGGGCGGAATAAATATACTCACATTATTTTCTTAAGATAATCATCAATTTATATATACGGTAATTAAAACTTATCGCATAGCGTGTGCAATTATGTCCTATATCAGTCAAATATCGTTGTCTGCCAAATTAAGAGTGTGTAAGTCAGTCGTCACCCCGCAAATGCATTATGAAATAGCATAAGATTGCAACTTGTATTACGAATCAATATTAGGTCCAGATTATACAGATATATTAGGTACAGATTATACAGATATATTAGGTACAGATTATAGAGATTAGCAGTGGTGGCTCAGTGGTGAGAACCTCGGACTTCAAAATCCATAAATAGGGGTTCGAGACCGGGCGAGCGTGCAGGAAATAAATAGATTTTTCAATATATCTGCACATGTGGATAACATCACCACTGCTTAAAACGGTGAAGGAAAACATCGTGAGCAAACCGGCACGTTTAAGAATCAAAAGTTCGACGACATGTGACATCTGCCAACCCGCACTTGGCCAGCGTGGTGGATTATGGCCTAGACCCTCACAGGAGGCCTGTGTCCCAACAGTGGGAACATGTATGGGCTGATGATGATGATGATACAGATATCATGAACCATTTATATACAAAATAAAAGTCATTAGCTGTAATAATTAATTTATTGTTTATAAACACAGGATAGGGACATGTAAAAGCTGCTCAAAGGTGGGTGGGATCGTGGTTATCTGCGCTGGCGTCGGCGCGTGCGAGCCCCTCCTGCGCGCTGTTGGTGCACGGACAACGAGTTTTCTGTAATATATTGTATAGCTATACTATTGTGTTTTTATTTGTTTGCCCTTTACTTAATTAATGTCACGATGACAAAGTTCTAATTTACGTTTGAACTAAATTCTTCTTTGTTATAATATTTTTACAATAATTTTGTTAATTTTTTTTATAACCGTAACATTCTGCTAGAACTCATTCATGACGGACAAAAACATAAAAGTAGAAAAATAAAATGCGTTCCATTATTTCAACTACTTGCGTACAATCTGAGTAGGTAACGACGTCAATACGATAAAAAACAAGCATTACATTCCGACAAGTCACGTCAAGTCAAAAGTACTAGTATCTACAGGCTAGTACCGAAACATAAGCTCTGAGCTTCTCCAGCACATCGGCGGTGGTCTCACTAGCTTGGCTGATGAGGCGCGCGCCGACCACTCGGTCCGGCCGCCCACCGTCCGCCCTCGTCCCGCTCGCCGCCCGCGCCGCGCTCGCGAACGACACGCGACTGCCCGCGGCGCTCGCCTCGCGCGACACGCGCCCGCCCGCACTCTAGGGGCCAACGTTGGCTCTAAGCTAACTTAACAAGTCACGCCACACGCGGACTGTCGCTGTTGTTGGCAAAGCTCCGTCCGCATTTGTAAAAGTTTAACAAATGTAAGAGATTTCTGTTCACAAAAAGGCAATTATATCAAATCAATATAATATATCTTTCAATACATTTTTGTTGGTATATAGGGCAGATTCACAATTTTCTGCTAAAGTGCTTGTTTAAAAAGTTATCAACTAAATTGACAGATAAGTTATAAGCATTTAAATTTGAAGATTTTTTTTAATTCCTCCTTAAATTACTTCTTCTTCTTTACGTCGAAATCCTCACTGCTGAGGGTCGTGATCATTGTGGAGCCGTGTTTTCCTTACTATTTCGCGCCATTTGTCCCGATCTTCTGCTATGTGGATTGCTTCTGATATGTTGATTAATGCAGATGATTTGACTTGGTCCGTCCAACGCATTGGACTGCGACCTCGGGGCCTTTTTCCTTCTAACCTGCCAGTGATGAGGGCTTTCTCAAGATTATCTCCCCTCTTTCTTGCAATGTGACCGAAGAATTCCAAGATTCGTCGCAAACAGGTGGAGGACAGTCTTTTGGTAATGCCCAGTTCCTTTAATATCACTTATTTGTTCTACGTGCCGTCCAAGGAATGCGAAGCATGCGTCGCCAACACCACATTTCAAAAGCGTCTATTCGAG
>NC_052113.1:200664-205731 GCF_012273895.1 Zerene cesonia | reverse complement strand
CAACGAGCAGATTGTGATCGGTGCCACAGTCGGCACCAGGAAATGTCTTTACATTTCTTACAGATGATCGCCAACGTGTTAAATTACTTAATCAAATCTATAAAAAAGTCTCCAAATAACTAAGCAACAATAGATATACCTATCAAGTATGCGAATTCAGAACTAAAAGATTAAAATAGCAAAGGTCATGATAGTTACGTGTGCACGTCAACCGCCTGCGTGTAGCCGCGCAGGCGCTGGTGCACCGCACCCACGAAACTGTTCACTTTCTGTATGGTGTGATGCACGCCGCGGGAGGCGCGGGCGTGCAGTTCTGCTTGCCTGCGAGAGGACACCGCACACTTGTATACACCCAACGATTCCTCATTATGTTTTAGATAAATAATGTAAAGAAACCACCAACCACCACACAATAACATCTAAAATATTTACTCTCCCTTACCTCGATATATTATAGTGAAGTTGTCAATTGTGGTACATTTCTAATGGGGCATATAAATCCTTTGGTATAAATACAATATAATCTATTGTGTATGTAGCTACAATCTAAATACTTAAAGTCCTTACACACAATAGTCCTTATAAACATTTCATTTACCAACCACTGCTCCAAATACGGCATATTGAAGCGCTGGCAGTAGTGCTTCCTGACGTAGTCCGCGTAGCACAGCGACAGGAACCAGCAGATGGTGATGTGGATTTGCGGCTGCTGCTGCTTCAGGAAGCGGGTGAGAGGCCCCAGCGGGACCATCTCTGTTTGTCCGAGGAAGCCCGCCGTCGTCATCTCGAGAAGAATATTTGGGCTCTGGAGTACCGACATTACATAAATAACGACATAAAGTAAGAAATGTTGGTACAATAAGTATAATTGATGGTTCACGATTGATAAATGACTCACGTCTCTAATAAGGGTGTCGAGATAGTACTGAAAGAAGCGCATGGAGCACACCCAAAGATGGATCATCAGCGCCAACATTCCGGCCACCATTGAGCACTGTAACAAATTCATTTCACATTTGCCTTATTAATACATGATTGAAACTAGAAAACAATCACGAAGTTAAGTATTTGCTCAGTTTATATTCATCTTGAATCTATGTCGCCCACTATAAGTTCTTATTGTCCCAATTCGCTATTTGTTTTTAAATGTTTTTAAAATATAAACGAAACCTATGCACAAGAGAATCCTCAAAATCGAGCAGATTCTCACCACCAGCGTTTTCTCGAGCAGCGAGACGTGGGCGTGGTCGCCAGCTACAAAGATGGTCGCCTGCAGCTCGTTGTAGAGGAACAGCGCCGCGGCGCTCGCGAACACCGCCGTGGGCCCCATCCCCCATACCTCCCCGTTGCAGCTCAGCCATCGCGCCACCGACTCTACCTGGGACTCCGACAGATTCTGCGAGTTTCGGATGCTGAATTAGCTGCGATTCAGTGTTTGATACTTAATGGTCAAAGGAAAACTGAAACTTGCATGCGTTTTTTTTTTGTGGTGAATGGTTGAATGAACAAGGTTCCCATTTTCATTAATCATTGTCGATTTTCACAAAAACTTCACATTTAAGAGGAAAAAATAAAATCAATGATAAGTACAGACCCAATCGATTTGGCAGCTCAAATAATCAAATTCAGGGCGCTACTAAACAATTTAATATTTTAATCAATGTATCGTTTGCACATTGTTTTAATACTTAAAAACATTGGTCACGAAAATATCTTCCGTTTATCTTTGAATATTAATACAACAGGGCTCAGAAAGCATGACATGACTCAAAATAATGTGCTTTTACTCACGCAATGTGTATTGAAGCTTACAGTTTTTCCTGCCATACAATTGGTGCCGGGAGCCTGCCTTCGCAGTTATTACCATCTTCATCACTATTTTATTTAAGCATTGTAACGATCACTGGAAATTTTATTTTTATTTAACGATATTGGGGATGACAGTGTCAGATACGTTGACGTGATCTAGGAGGCTAGATTATCACACAAACTTTTTCGTGAACCGTAATGCAACAAATAAAAAAAAGTGTAATGTTATTATTTCCTTGATAACTAATATATCAATTACAGAGTTATCAACTTACATAACCAACTAACCCTTCATCATCGTACTCTCAATAAATAGAATTATCAGGCATCCGTTACTATGAAAACTCTGTAGGCTTGCAGTTTGGTGTTAATTCTTAAGTATCTGCATAATTACAATTACAGAACTATATTAATGTCAAGAGACAAAAGTTTGGGTATTTATGACGTATTTTACAAATGAAAAGTATTTTCTATCAATAACCACATTCTATATTGTTCACCATAAAACTTATTACAAAATCTGATAACATCGGCAAAGAAAACTTTATGAGATTAGATAACTTTAACGAGTCAAAAGGACATTGTGCTGCGTGATATAATAATACTCGTATAGACTTCTTCTATAAATGGACTAACCAGAACAAAAAAATTCAATTCAAACCTTCCTAAGATTAGCACGTTCAACCAAACGAATAAGCAAACAACATCGGGGAAAAATGAGGTCAACTTCAGAACTTCGAATCTATTTATTTCCAGTAATGTTCGTGTTGACTATAATAATTAAGGATTATACATATTGTTGAATAGCAATAACAAAGGAGTGTAGAAATAAAACAAGCATTAAGTAACAAATGTTCAGACGTTCCTGTGATGGCTGACACAGGGCGTCCAACCAGTTGCGTTTATTGGTTAACCATAGACACACACTAACACAATACACGGCTATAATCGACTAGTGCAAACACAAATGCACATTTACCTGTATAAATATAAATAAATAATATGTTCACAGTTATTGAAATCCGTTTACATCATTCGTAAGACATTTTTGTATAAAACGATATTGTTTTTTTTATCAATACATAAGCGCTTTATGACGATCTCGCCTGCTGGTCAGCGCAGATGTAGTGTTAGTTATCCAGATTGTACTTGTCAGAGAACACAGACTTAGGAAGCATGTACCAGTCCCTTACGGTTCGAATAAATAAGGTAGAGTCGAACCGGTTAGTCCGGGAACATGGAACGTCTACCATAAAGCGGTGCCCAGAGTCTGTGCGCCTCCACGACCGATGGGAGAATGGGGATGGCGGAATCAAACTGTGTAATTCCACAGCAGAGCACAAAGCGTACTCGTCTAGTCCTATGCATTAAAGTTAAAGTGATTAGTTTTTCTCAAAGATTTTGAATATTTTCGCGACAGTTTTTCATGAGACGTTCAAATTTGACAAAACATTTGAGAGACGATAAGCATTAAAATTTTACGATCCGATAACAAAACCTTCATTTTCAGGATAGACTTACAATAAAATAAAAACAATATATTAAACATACAAAAAAAAAAACAAAATTTTGCACTAGTCTTTCAATTAATCGTAGTCTATTATATTCATCTACAGGCTATCATAAGATAAACTACTTTTAAACAGTTTGTATAAATTACGGACTAAGTATGTATACGAACACGCGTTAAATATAATAAAAATCATATTAAAAACATACAAGACTAATGTGGGTATATCAACAGTTTTAAGTTCTTTGTATATAAAAACATTTAGTATACCTACACGACAAATACATTTCGAAAATTTTCTAACAATATTTGATTATATGTTTATTAAGTGATTATAGTATGCTATATGCTAGGTAAGGTATATTATGACATTTTGAATATATGTTTAAATACGTATATAACTAATGAAACGCGAATTATATGAGCTACGATTTCATCAAAAATAGTCATAGTTACTTTTTTCCTTTGATGATAAACGACCTAATATTTTTAGACACATTTATTTTAAAATGCTTGAGTATTAATTAGTACGTCTACCAACACGTAAAATATATTATAAATTCATTGCTTCTTAATAAAAAGCAAATTAAGTTCTACGAGTAACATTATATTGTCAATTTACGATATTTACTAGGCAGGTAGCAGGTGCTTCCCTAGTTCTACAAAACATCTGGATAAATTTAACAATATCGATTTTGTCCTGTCGAACCCATGCTATAAAAACGACCTAAGTATTTATAGTTTTCATTAAATAAGGTCTTTCATATTTTTATATTCATTGCCCAAGAATACAAAAATATTATAACCTCATTTTTCAGGCTATTATTTCAAAGCACTAGATTATATATTAAAAAACATATTTATAATAGTAATTATGCATACAACTTATATCTATTTACAAAAATTATGAGTATAAATTTGATAATAACATTTCTTTATATTGATTTAAGTAAGCGAGTTGTAAAATATGCAATAATATATTTTTATAGTCTGTCCAGCAATATTTTAAAAATGTACAGCGTACTCTATAATTTATGCAAAAAACTGCGTATCGAATATGGATCTAATCCACTTATAAAGGATACGCGTTTTAAAAAGGAAATATGTTTTATTTAGGAACTTAAGCATATTATTCTATCCGTTGTAAACATCATCAGGTTTTAAGATTAGATCCACAATCCATAGCTGTTTATATAACTATGTACAACTAACTACTTATTCGTTGTAAACGTAACTAAATAAATATACAATTCTAATGATTATCTATAGGAAACTATTTAAAAAGGTTACTTACTATGAGTATGTGATTACATTAATTATACGTTATAGATCTTAAAGCTCGCTACTCGCTACCCGTCCGATTTATTTTAATCTTATTTAAATATCACACACGCAAGTCGCAACCCATTCACGCAAGGACTTTTTTACTCAGCATAGAGATACAGTTCCACTAGATGCGCTAACATTATTTTTTTATACATACTAACATATTAACTCTACTTAAAGGTAAATAGTAGGTATCGCGAATTATGTCAAATTAAATAACTACATATCAACATAATAAAAATGTATTCATGAATGATTTATTACCTAGAGTTTATTCCCTATTTAACAGTTAGGTTCCTGGTTCAGAATACAGATTAGGTACTCAGATTATTATTGATACATCATTACCTTGTAAAATTATTTTCTTGTAGAAGGCTAGTAGTATTCCTTTATTGTGTAGTTTTACACCAACCACTCGACAG
>NC_052113.1:166770-200642 GCF_012273895.1 Zerene cesonia | reverse complement strand
GACGCGGGGCGCGGGCGGTCACAGGGCACATAGCGCGTGCTCCGTGGGCGGTATGGACGTCTCCACTGGACGCTTTATGGTCCTTATTCGCTGTAAAAGAAGTCATATATATTAGCAGTTCTTGTTCTATCGGTGCGCTGTTATAGAATGATCTTAGTTGTGATTATACTATATTATGTGGTAGTTGAGCACGCTTCGGCACGAATTGGGTCAGCTCGCACCGGGGAACTACCACACCCCAACAGAAACCCGGCGCGTGAAATAGGGGCATGCCACTGTGTTTCGTACGGTGAGTGGCGGAGCCGGAGGCCCATATCCTTTTCCTTACCCTTCCTAGTCCTTTCCTTTGTTCCTTTCGTCAATCCTTCTATTATATCCCAGTCCAATTTTAAGTCGGCAATCCATTTGTTGAGGCGTATGGTCTGCAATCGACCTTACGCCTCTCCAAATATTCACGGGCGCGGTGGTAGTGCTTACCATCAGGCGATCCACCAGCTCCATTGCCGACTATGACATAAAAAATAGATGAACCACCAGCTCAGTTGTCCGCTATGACATAAAAAAGAGTACCGTGTTGATTTAGAGGAAAACTTAAAAGCACTAAAGACAATTTTAGTAAGTCAGGAGGCCTCAGGAATGCTACATGTCCAATGTTCCTCACCGTCGCACAGCTGCCGGGCGTGATGATCAGCTTGTACAGGATGTACAGCGGGATGCAGGAGACGGTGGTGCCGGTCATGACCCAGCCGACGGCGATGGACCAGCGCGGGTAGCGGTACTCGCCGCCCAGCATCTCCTCGTGCGCCAGCACCGAGAACACGAACAGCACCAGCAGGAACACGGGGCTGCACAGCGATAACATTTAATTTCAGTTATATCCTGATAAATCAGATTTATTTATTTAACTAATTTAATTTAAGTAGCTACTTGATTCATTCATTTTTCTTCATTTCATTCATTCTTCCATAGAAGATTTCCGGAAGTTATATTATCCTGCTAATTTATGTTGCAACAGAATTTCAACAGAAATTAGGAATGTAAAGACAAAGACGATGACAATAACGAATGAGATAATGAAAAGAAAAGTACCTAAGTAGTAAGACGAGTAAAGACCAAATTGATTGTAGATAACTATAAAAGAATATTGTCCGACTTAGGGATTTTTGGCTTCATCACTGTCGTAGTAAATATTTAGCCAGGTGAACCAATATGTATCTATTACTATTCTGAATTTCGTAAATTCAAAACTTTCCACTTCGAATACCTGATATAAGACCAGCAAGCTCGCCAGAACCAGCCGGGCTTGTGGCCCAGCATTGTCCGCACATCCTCAGAGAAGCGGTTCACCCCGTACACCCAGCACACCCCGGCCGCCTCCGCGAACACCACGAACAGGATGGCCAGCCCCGGCCCGTATACGTTTAGCAAGTCCACGAGGTATACACCGCCCTGATCCATGAATATGAGAATTTTTATCCTTTTGGGAATTGAGAATATTTCGCTCTTTAAAACCATAAAAGAAAACACTATTTTTTATAGTGCTATTGTGAATACAAAAAACATTTTATTTATTTGTTATATATTTTAAAAGAACAAAGTAAAATGAAAAATGATATGATGAAGTCATACTTATGGTAGGACAAAGATGCATTTTTTATATAATTTTATAGTAATGTCAGAACTTACTGTAACGTAAATAATATAACAAATAATAAACTTACAGTAAAATAGTATATTAAGGTTGATATAATGTAGTTCATATTTTAGATAATGTGTTTTTAGTACGTTTATTAAATTTCCAAATCAGTTATAACCAAAAATGATGCCATAAAAATAATTAAAACGGAACAACAAACGAATTTTAAATAACTCGTTTAAACGGGGTAAGCAAATGACTCGGATTTATAAAAGGGTTGGCCAAAGCCACTAAATTAAGTCAATTTCTTATATTAAGTCAATTTCTATCTTCATTTTGTCACGCCGGTAGATGTAATGAAGACTCATTTAATTATTTTTTTTAGAAACAAACATCGTAAACAAAGCTATTACAACCTAGGGATCATAACGGAGATAATTGAATCGTAATATGCATTATAAATACCAATTAACACATATGACTCAAATAGTAATTAAATATGTGTCAATTAGATGTTTTTAGACATAGGACTCAATTATATTGCATAAACTATGTTTCTATGCATCTATTTTGAGGCACATTAAACAATATGAAGGTACATTTATAAGACAGAACTTCCACAAACTAATATACCGTTCGATCACTCTGCTTTGCCGAAACAAGGAGTCTCGTTGAGTGAAAACGGTCAAGTAAATGTACCCTCTTGGATAGCCTTCCGATAGCCGCTCATCGCACAGAGTGCTATGAATAATGCAGTGAATATGTATGGGTGCTGATAACGGCCATTTTCCGTTTCATCCCTCAATGTCATCGTGTTGCATTTGGCTTGTTTTGGGCCACTTAGTATTGACTTTAGAAAGCGGAGGTTCTTAACTCGACTGTACTTTTTGCGATAGATACCTCCCATCTTTAAATTTAAAATTTTGTTTCAATTAAATTATATCCCTCTTGCGTGGTCCCAGTAAAATTAAATTTGGTTTAGTTCTCTGTCAATTTGAAGGCGGTTTAGTGTTTGAAAATAATTATGTTAGGATGTACGTAGCTACTTCATAATAACTTGTTGATTTTATTGCAATGTTGAAACGCCATATTTGAAAATTTCTTATTTATTTAAGAAAAACATATTTCGTATTGTATATTAAAGTAGATAGAAAGATTTTCACAAATATCACACAAAAGAAAGTCCGCTGATTCATTAATATTCCGATAAAAACACACTTATTCGGAAAGTAGCGTGTTAAGAGCAATCATAAAAGACAATGTTGCGAGATCGCAATATCATCGCACATGCTGACGTGGCTCAAAGATACGTCACCTATTAACTACGCTACGTTGCGTAGATAACTCGGAGCCTACTCGCAGTGCCTGGCTGCCTGATAAATGCCCGCTATATAAAACCCTCGTTGTGGTATAAGAAGATTAATAATTGGACATATTATCCCACTATTTGGACATATTATCAAATAAGACTAATTTATTTTGCCTTTTTTACATCTACGTAATTTGAGTTAATTCTATTCGTAACATAAGTTCTTTTTTTATCCAACCCTGAAATAATTTTAGAAATCGATCCAGTAGATCAAGCTTTATAAGTATAGATATACATGTTGTAGAAAAATTAACTAATAATAAACTAAAAACTACAAAATGTTACAACCAAAGTAACTTCTAAGCTTTCAAAACCGCACAAAAGTGAGATTAGGTTCTAGTCGATTCCGCTATTGAGCGATCGTTGCAACTTTATATGTGAATTCAAAAACTCAAAAGCTAATTCAAGGAATTTATTAAACGTTTCATAATCATCATCATCATTAGTCTATATATACGTTTCCACTGCAGGGACTCCGGTATCCTATGAGGGTTAACGAGTTCACGGTTATCAGATAAACGTTAATTCCACTGCAATATAGTCATCTACTCACATAAGTCGTAGTGGGTAGCGCGCATATGTATATGAAGAGCAGGAGTCCCGCCACAAACAGCTCGCGGTGCCGGCCCAGAGCCCGCGGGTACTCGTCACACAGCGCTGTCGTCACTGCCTCCAGACCTGGGTGCAACAGTACACCCCATACATTAAATCGGTTTTACATCGGTTACAGAGGTAGTTATTTTGGTTATTCGTGCTTATTACATGATATATTTGAATATTGTGTATTATAATGTGGATTAAATTGAATAAAATGCAATCTTATAAATCAATACTAATTTTGTTTACAATGCGTTATTGTTGACATAAGTTTTACAAGAATTTTTTTTTATTCATTCAAAGTCATTAATGTGAGAAACATAAAATGAAATAGTCCACATAGACATCGAATAGTACCTCCAAACGTGCTGTCCAGACCGAGGGTGATAAGCATAAGGAAGAAGATTATAGCCCAGAAGACGGAGCCGGTCATGGTGGCGATGGCTTCCGGGTACACGATGAACACCAGTCCCGGCCCCTCCAGGCCCACCTCCTCTATGCTTTTGTTCTGAACGTGTGCCATGTAGCTACGGACATTTTTATAAATTTGTAGGGGCGGCAAGATTTTTGTTAATTATCTTTCTTATTTCGATGTTTTTTTCTGGGAGAAGTGTTAAAAATATGATATTTTATGGATATGTTTTATACCAAAAATATGTCATTACCTTTACTAATTAAATGTTAAAAGACATGCTAAACTTAAAATGCTGAAGTGCGAAGGCTATTCGTGCATAACATTTATTTTACTTTCCATCGTGCATTTTTATGTTTCAATTATTATATGTGATAGTCTTAATGATTATACAAATAAATACGAAAACGACGACGGTAGACGAAAGCCTTGGTTATTGCCAAGTTCTGTTTTAATTGTTTTGTATTGGCATGCAGATCATAGGTTGATCGACTTTTATTTTGGCAAGGCATGCCAGCCATTTGCTCTTAAATGGTCATCACCACCTATAAACACTAGTTACACCGGTGGTGTTTCAGGTTTGTTTGAAATGCACAATAATCAAAGCTAATCGTACATAGGAGATACATTATTAATTTCGGGTGTAAGGAATCGGATGATTAAATGAAGTACCCTAAAACAGAGAAGATGACGAAGCCCGCGAGGAAGCTGGTGAGGCAGTTGATGGAGGAGGTGATGAGCGCGTCGCGATAGCAGTTGTTGTTGAACTTGTTGTAGCTGGAGAGCGCCAGCAACGTGCCGAATCCCGGACCCAGCGAGAAGAAGATCTGGGAGGCTGCGTCTATCCACACCTGTATCAATGCAATTCGATTGGGTTATTTTTGGTTCATTTTGGATTTCTGTTTAAAGTAAACGGTCCCATTTTGGTTCCATTTGAATTATATGATATGGCTGTCTTCATAGTATTTTCTTGCGTTTGATTTTACGCGAGTATTAAACATTTGAAATTAAAGACTTTTTAATGGATTTTAAACTAAATTACTAATATAATGAATAAATCGCGTTTGAAATGCGTTAAAAAGTCTTTAATTTCTAAATGGCTGTCTTCAACGAGGAACAAAGCAGAGAAATATTGTAGCGATACCACGAACGAATTGTCTAGAAATATAACAAACAACTTTGAAAAATATAAATGAATAGGTGCAATATTAATATGGTAGCATGATTTGGAGCAGACCTTAGAATTCTGTAGTTTATGCCATTCCGGAGTGAGGTAGTAGCGGATTCCTTCTGTGGCACCCGGCAACGTAACACCACGAGCTAGCAGAATCAGCAGCACCACATACGGCGCAAGTGCTGTCACCCATACAACCTGCAACATCTCGCTTTTTCTAACTTACTGATTGAAGTGTTAATAGTTGGCTGTAGAATTAAACTATGCGATACAACCGCTATAAAAAAAAGCTCATAAAATAATCTAAAGAGTATGTTGGTTTTTTTTTTTTGAAATGAAGAATATTAATATATAATTTAAAAATATGATGTTTTGTAAATGTTATAAAAGCTTACCTATATTCAGAATTATTTAATATAAATACGTAATTACCTTGCCTGCGCTCCGAACTCCCTTCCACAGCGAGAAGTAGACCAATACAAAGACCCCGAAGACACACAGTGCGAGAGATGGTTTGATGGGGCCCATATCGTCCAGACCGTTCGACCTGTGCTGCTCCAAAACATTTCGCCTAGAACAAAAATCCTTTTGTAAAAATATAATTATTCATAAAAAAATACTGAGTATAATGTATACTTATTTCTGAGCGAGGATATGTACACATGTGTGCGTGCGGCTATATACCGGCAGAGCCGGCCGAAGTCGTTGATTCGTTGATTATAAAAAAATTATAGTTTAGCTAATATCAATTTTTAAAATTGAATTTTAGAAATGTACTAGAAGTATCACTAAATACTTTTTTGCTACACTCACTCAAAGAATTCTTTAGCCGGAGTACTAGAATTGGGGTTGATCTGCGGCGACGTCACAGGCGTACAGAGGGGCGTGTTCCACTCGTTGTCACAGCTCGTCCAGGGCAGCACGGAGTTGATGGAGGCCAGCGACGCCACCAGGTAGTACACCGCCCACCCGATTATGGTGTTGTAATACATTCCCATGTAGATGTCAATCATGCATATCGCGTAGCCTACACCTGAACAGAACTTTCAAATTAATGAATATTCCTTTCATTTTTACAGAAAAAAAACTAAGAATTTATAATAAAATAATAAATAATTGCTATAAAATATCATTCATATCATATAATGACACACATTCGTTTCGTTTCGTTTACCAATATAATACAAAATTCTTTATCAGAGATTCGTTGATATATTATTTAAATAATTATATTACTGTTGGATCTACAATGAAAGACAAAACTCATAATATAATAAGAATTGTCTTCCATTCTTACAACGTTAAATAAACAAAATCCAACCAGATTCGCAGAGTTTATCCCGGTCTCTAATCCAATTCTAGAGGAATCAAACAATTCATCAAGTCTCAATAAATCTCCAAACACTTTAAAATTAAATTAATCGCGTCTCGCGGGCGCCAATTTTCGCGCGCAAACTTGTCAGGAAGTCGCCATGTTTGATCGAATCAGCGCCATCTGTCGACAGCGGTAATCAAATGATATCGCAACGCTCTAATTGATTTAGCGAGATGCTATGATTTATTTGAATTGATAACATATTTGCGAACGTATCATGTAGAATATTATTTATTTTATTCCTTTTTACTTTCATCGAGCCAAGGGGACGCGCTGATAACGTTTATGATCCTACACGGATGTGAAAGGTCATATGTTTTGAAAGTAACAGTTATATGTAAACGAGAAATGTAGGTTTAAAGAATCATTTGTCTTAAAGTTATTACATGAGAATACTTATAGGCTGCTAATACTGATATACTTATATAGAAATTGAAAAAAAGGTCGTCCGGCCATAGTTGTTTTAAGGGAAGTTTTTCATTAACTTGGTTATTCTAGGAGTGATTGATCGATAAATAAGTATATGCTCAGCTAGTCTCTTTTTAAATGCATACACTGTTTTTTTTCTGTTTTTATAATACAAGGTAATTTATTGTAAAATTGGGCACCTTCGAATGTAGTGCGTTTTTGTCCATAGCCGGTCTTAACCTTACGTAGTAAGAGATCCTCCTAGTTGCGTCTGGTATATGTTAGTTTCTTTTTTGTGAATGTTAAGTACGTTAAGAGTACATATTGCGTATCATTGTTTAATGTTCATCAGTTTTGTTTCTTTATAAATTTTATGTGACGGTGTAAGATAATGATACTGATATAATATTTTAATCATTTTATTCTGGGTTACTTGCAACTGTATAGTTCAGGCATAGGTTTACTTGAAAATTTGAAAACAGGCCGTATTTTACACAATTTTTTTGGAACTAACATTAAGCGAAATTTTTTATAATAACAATTAGCGAATATTATTTAATTTGTAATATTTCGCGTTCTATTTACAATCGAAGTTCAAACTCTCATCAAATTTCAAAATAACATTTGTTTTTAAAATAAGATGGATTTGAATATGAAATACAACATGATATAGAAAAGAAGAGGAGAGAAGGTGTATGAAATCAAGAGAATATGGGAATATTTATCAGTCCATCAATTACCCGTTGCCGCACGTTTCGTTAGCAGACTTTTGATAGGGCAATGACGGCGTATCGCTTAAGGGTTGATAAGACACGACGCGCTGCCGAATTATTCTGCTAATGAATTAAATTGCCTGCTTTTATTATCTATTTATGTGTTATCATTAGTTTTTACAAAAATCTAAGTAAAGTAACATATCTGCTTTAAGAATTTTACTTCACTAGAATAATAGGAATTAAATTCTTTTAAAAATTAAATTATTTCACTAGAATATTAGGAATGATTGATATATACTATTTACTTACATTTCTTCTATCACATATTTTTAATATTATGTAGTGGGATACAGTAATGGGTTGTCATAGTCGATAATATTATGTTATTTTTAGAATTATTTAAAAGAAGAATGTTGTTTTACCATATACTTTTGCAAACTTGCATTAAAAAATGAGACTTCAAATCTTAAACAACTTTTGAACACTGAAACTGAAACTTACGAATTATATTCACGGACTGTTAACAAAAATAATTATCCGAAATGAAGATAAAAGAAAGTTGAATAAAATTCATAAGCGTCTCGACGAAAAGAACACGAAGGTGAGGTCTCTGATTGGTCAAATTACTTGAAGAGGCGGACGTCTTTTATAAGGCCAATAGATCACGGCCGACTCGGTGCTGCTCACATCTTGATATTATAAAAATACAGGCGAATTGATAACCTCCTCCTTTTTGACGTTGGTTGAAAAGGGGTGCTTGTTTATCTGTTTATATTATTACTAGTTTTTGCCCGTGGCTTCGCACGTGTTAATTCAGAGTAGTTTAATAGATGTTATTGTACATATAAATCCTTCCTCTTGAATCACTCTATCTATTAAAGAAGCCCCATCAAAGTCCGTTACGTAGGTTTAGAGATTTAAGCATACAAAGGGACATAGGGACATAGAAAGCGACTTTGTTTTATACTATGTAGTGTAATCGCTTCACGTAAACAGGTTATTAAAAAAACACTTATGAATTTTATGTATTTATGTAAAATAATAAATAATAGTATTATTGTTAGATAATCCTTATTAATAAAATAACGAATGCGAAAGTGTAATTGTATTTTTCAAGTAACAGCCGATTTAATTAGTATAAGTATTGTTTAATTAGTATATCTGGAGAGGCAAAAAGGTGAACATAACAAAGACATTGGCAAATTTTTACCTAAATCACTCTTGAAGCTTGAAGTTAAATGCAAAAAATAAATTGTAAAATAATATCTAAAAGTCAAAGTCGATATACCTAAAAGTCAAAATAAAAAGGTCAAAATTTACCCAATATTTTACCTCTAGCTAAAATAGAAGATTGTGATTGATGAAGAAATGTCCTAAATGAAAATGTCGAATTACGTATTGATGTGGTTAAAATATCATCCTACAATCGATACCTATAGTTTACATATGGTTTCCACGGACATTGCGTCTCGTTTCAAAAGACGGGAACCCAATATTGACTGAAAAGCCTCAGTTGACGATGAATGCGTTTTTATGAGCACCCTCCGCTATCAGCAGCGCTGACCTTTTTCATTGATATGCCTTTTACAAGCTACAAAACGTATAAAATTGTGGATAATGTGAAATAGCTTCTTTTCTTACGTTTATTTATCATACTCATAGTCTGATAGGAAATGATTTGTTTGCTAGAATACATTAAGCTCCGAGAGTGCTGAAGCTGTTTTAAAACTGGGCGGTTTTATCGTATCTCATGATACATTTATTTATAAGTAAAAAAGTTATCGAATTTTTAATTGCGCTAAATGAATAATGTGAAAATAAAGTACAACGCCCGCAATTTTATAATATGATTAATATACTTTCAGAGAAAATTTCCAAAAGACTCTGCAATGGTAGGCTCTGGCTACGGACGAGCGCTGGACAAATAAACAATTTGATCAATTTAGATACATTACATTACCTACAATTCTTAAAACCTACCACGGTTCAGCTGAAGAGCGCAAACTGTATTTACAATTCGAGATCGAACGCCTGTTTATCGGCTCCTTTCATACATTTTAATCTTCACTTGTTCACTGCCCACCATTTGTCTTCGCTGAAAGCATTGCCTGTTGTATATTTATAAAGCTACGAGCCACACGAGATGCCGCGTCATTGGGTATTTAGTTACGTGAGAATAAACCGAGTGTTACCGCGTTATATTGTATTCTTTTAAGAGTATTATATCGTTCTATTAAATGAAAAAAAAAATAATAATAAAATAATTAAGAAAGATAGATAGATCTAGATCAATCTCTACTTTGATTTCGAATTTATCTCCGATTTGACGATTTCTTTAGCCACCACAAATAAATCTAAAAAAAACCACATATATACGCTAATTGTTAAATAGGGTACTTTATAGGATCTTAAATACACGTTAACTGGTATTGCTCGTCAAAACTTCGCTGTCACTACCGGGTATTAATGCTCTAATTGAATCTGTTTTATTAACACTTTCATGTAAAAGTGTTCATGTAAAACGAAGCATGTTCATTTTCTTATTTATATTTTTTTGTTATTAAATAATAAAGTGTGTATCATAACGATGTATTAAAGTTTATAAGACTGCATGAATCATTGTAATTGTCTCATTCTACTGAACTAGCATTTGCAGCTCTAAGTTTCTGATAAGATTGTTTATTTTGGCTTATACAAATTTCTCGCTCCACGCGTACAACTACTGGTAACAATAAACCAGGTATTATAAAAGTGTTTTGCTTTTAAACATAACTTTTATTTACATTAGGAACGCTCCGATTAATTCCGTTTGGTCACGCAAACCTGCCCTTAAAAGCCTTGTAAAGGAAATAATTTTGGCGTAACAAGTTATTCAGTGAAATAGTATTATTAGTAAATAAAAGAAAAACCAAATGAAATTTACACATTTCCTCTTTATAACACTTCATCTATATTGAAAATAGAATACGAATTATAACATCAGTGTATCATCCAGCTCAGTTGTTATTAACTGAAATAACTAAGCGTCCTAAATGAGAATCTCTCACGAGAAAACCTCTCTAAAATTATGGTAATGTAAATTTTTAATCACTTTATTTTGATGGTGGTTTCTTTTCAATAGGCGGGTAATAAAACCCAATGACTGTCCCGACTCGCGATCCACCGGGTCGCGAGGGACTCCTACAATCACTTAAAATACAAATACCTCTGGACTGGATCCATCAACATACATCTTTGATCTTAACTTCCTCATTTTTGTTTAAAAGTTTTCAAATACGTATGAAATTAATTGAGATAAAATGGTTGGGTCTTAAAGTTAAAATTAGCTTTATCAAAAGATTTTGTCTTTACAAGGCTCACAACAATATATCTTTAAATTTGGAATTTTCTGGGATTTCTCATATGCATGTAAATATCTGTGTAATTAAATAATCAATCCCTGCACGTAAATACCCTTCTGTTCAACAAAGATATACTTTTTTGGAGAATTAACGTATTAGCTATCTATCTATCTATATTATATCGGTGGTTTAATCAACGTATAAATTCTATATGTAGCATCTATTTTATTGACAAATTTTATGAACTATATTGATTAAAAAAAAATGATGTGTAAATTGATTATCTATAAGCAAAACCTTACCCTTGAGAGCTGGACAGATCCTTTTCCATAGCGTGAGACAGCCGCAGCGGTGGTACTGCCCCAGCGCCAGCTCCATGAAGAACAGCGGCAGACCTCCGAACAGCAGCATTACGCAGTACGGGATCAGGAATGCACCTGGTTGTCATGCGTTTTGTTACTTCCACGGATATATTTATTCATAAGGGTAGAGTAAGGTAATGTTTAAAGATCAGGAAATTTTTGAAAATTGGTAATAAGGTTTGATACTGTATAGCGAATACTATGTCGAGTCATCTTTTCGTATATCCATCATAGTTAATAACTTTGCGTTCGTTCGTTTCTTATATAGGAATGAACGACGCCTTATAAAAAATTGCGCTAAAATGATATCTTGTTGGAAAAACAATATAAACAAACTTCATGATGGTCTTTAATAAATAAATCAGTTGTTTCCTTACCGCCTCCATTCTGGTAGCAGATGTAAGGGAACCGCCAGACGTTCCCCAGGTCCACCGCGAAGCCGACCACCGCCAGCAGGAACTCCGCCTTCTTCGCCCACGTCTCGCGCTCTCGGGGTGGCGTCAGAGACACCACCATGGATCGGCTTTTTGGAATTTGCTACAAGTATCAAGTGGATTTTAACTTGTAGCTTAAGCAATATGGGATATACTTTACAGAAACGGTAAAGTGGTATTTTCTCTGTTGAGTTATTAAATATTAAGCAGTTACATAGTTCTTGATTGGAGAGTTTTATTTTAAATTGTAACTTCATCGTCGATCTATAATGAACATAGACTACATTTTGTTATTGACCTTTAAGCGAATAGTTTCCATTGCGTCATATTCTGTTAAGTTTGAGTGACCGTGACCACTCACTGTTAAATGTTTAAGTCGCTTAAAGAAGATTTCGTTTAAAAGTATTAAATAAACAGTACTAACGTTGTTGGCTGCGGGTTGTGTGGTAGTGGGAGAGGTAGCGGCGGCGGCGGGCGGCGACTCGGGCGGGGCCATGGCGCTGTCTTCACTCTCGCCGTTCCGCCGCTCCGGCCCTGGGCTTTCGCCCTATAGACATCATTAACTTATTAGTAATTAGCCATTAACACATACACCAGTATGTATGTTACATATTAGCCGCTCGTCCCGGCTCCGCCCGGGCTGATACGGGTTATAATATAATAAATATAGCCTAGATAATAAAGAATAATGGAGCTTTATGGCCGTGGAAGAATTTTTCAAATTTTAAATGTGGAAAAATTGTGCAACAATATCACCCACCACCCAACTCTACTTCGTAACTACTATTCTAGAAAATTCCAGAACAAGAAATGTATGAAGAATAAGTGGAAAATGATATAATGAAGTATAAAATAAAAGTGAGGCTAGATCAACAAGTAAGCAAAATGTACGGTGAGCGGCAACATTTGCGACAAACACGTTGACAATTTGGCGTGTTTGCGGAAGGCCGCAAACATCGCAGATTGCTTTACAAATAAAAATAATGGGAATGACCCCTCGACGCTCGCTCGTACCGCTGAAATTATCTTTGGATGAGCTGAGCTTTGGAATGGGCTTTAAAATGTTTAATAATTTCGAAATGTATTGTTATTAGTCATAAATAGTTCGATTTTTAGATATACACCTGTTAAAAGAAAAAAAAAAGAAAGACAGGAATGTTTATTTTGCCACGTGCCACATTCATTAATTATTGACAAAAATAAATAAACGAAAGAGCTCATTCGTATCTGCCGCACGTCACGGCACGGCTCGCTCTTCTGTCTCTATAAGTAGTTATACACAAACACATACATACATACATACATATCATTCACAATTCATAGTATTATTGTGTGTTTATGTAAACGTATAATTTCACGTCTACAGAACATATTTGTGGAGTCTAGAACAGTTGGTCAGCGGACGGGAAGCTTTGAAATTCTTTGTAAACCGCAGTCAAGTTGGGAATCTCGCACCTTTAAATGTTTGTGAAATGAATTAAATTTTTGTTTTGCAAAAAATGCTATTACAAGCGTAAATATTTACAGAAGTTAAGCGTTTCATAAATTCTTAATTTTTTCGGCAAAAAACTTTAAAAGTATCTTAGCTACTTCAAAGTCCATATTGAATAATTAAATCTTCTTTATTTCTTTATTCTGTAACAAGTTATACATGATGTTTTCTCCTGCAGTTAAAATTATGGGCACTTCGTAAGAAAAATTGTCGACCATTGGTCGTGTCATCACATCGTTGGTATTAAGCTGTTTCAGCAATATCAGTAATAAATTACATGATGAATGGGTCATGTATCAAAAACCAGTAAAAATCCACAAGAAAACACACACCCAGAAACCTACACATATAGAAAGAAAGATATAAATGTCAAACATAAGACACCTCCCCTTTTGCTTTTGGGATTAAAAACCAGTTTAGACGGCTAGTTCGGCAGCTATTTTCTCTTAGAAAGAGTGTGATCTCGAATCTTAATGGTAAAATAACATTATATTCAATCGAGTTTAAGACGCGGATTTGCTTTATAGCGAACTGAGTTCTAGAAATTGAACGCGTTTTAACAGGTTATTAATGAAATCGGCCTTAAGTTGCTTTTGTTTGAGTCTTATTCGTATTTCACTTGTTTATAATTACGATTAACAACGCATGAAATCACTGACTCGCTTTTATTGGCCGTAAGTGGAGGCTAATGTGTTTTGAGATAAAAGGGAGTTAGATTGAATTAATTTATTGGAGATTCGCGATCGTGTATAGAGCAATAATGAAGAAAGGCAGTTCTCGTAAGCCTTGTTATATGTCTTTAATTGTAGCATTAGCTTCTGCAATCTTTGTATCTTTTTTATTTCTAACTGGATAGATGCTGATTGGGTTAGGGCTGTAAACATGAACGCTGCTATAATTTTATTGAAACACATTAGAGATTGTAGAAGTTCCTTTATTTACGACAATTGGGTGAAATTGATTTTGTAGTTCCTCTTCTTAGGCATTTATACTCCTGATATAGGCTATAGGATTATACTCTAGCGATAGCTTTCTGTCAGGGAGATCGTTAAAATAAAATTACTTATCTTCATAATCTATAATTTTTCAGGTACATGAGCCGCATATACTTGTATATATTGGTCAGTATAGTATATTCTATCGAAAGACATGTCACATTTGAGAAGCGTATCACATTAACCAATGAAATGAGATGAAATGCAAAGCATCCCACCGGCCCGGCCAGCGTCTTTTGTAAGTTTACGAGCCCTCAAATGTTATTGTCAATAAAATAGCCGAATACTGCTTTCATGGTACGGATTAAAATTAAATACTTGTTTATCTCGCATAGGTTTTATACTTTTTGCTTGTTTTAAAAAAGTTGTAAAGCGATTTTTAGGTTCGTGACACAGCTTTGATCCGTTTATATATAAATAATGATTCGTCGATATTGTATTTAATTTGCATTTAATTTTTCAATAAATTAGTATTCGATTTCAAATTTTAACCGTAAAGATAAACAACTGTTAATAGGGTTTCGGATTTAAGTAATTAAATGTTTTATTCATTTTTCAAACGGGAAAAGTTTCAATGCGAGTTTTTTTGACTTGTTCATTTCATTATGCTCGAGAAATGAAAGTAATAAAAGATTGGCAAAAGCATTTCACTCGGCTAAGTAGTTTTTGACACTATCGGTTACAAAATACAAACATAAAAATTTTAAATATAAAACTCAAATCTTTCCTATCAATATTATTTTTAATGTATGTACAATAGAGATGGCGTATCATGTACTCTTTTACACAATTCAAACCGAACAAAGTCGGGGCTAGTCCTAGTATCAACTATGTTTCGACAATATTCGTTCATAAGTGAGGGGTCATCTCAAGTTTGATAAGTTTATAATGAGATCACCGAGTCACCTGAGAGCTGAAGCCGGCCAATTCATGTTGACCTCTCGGATTGTATATTTGTATGATAATATTGATAATGCATATAAAGTGGCTAGACTGTATCTTTCAGGTTTTCTGGTTGATTCAAAGTTTTTAAAGCTTTTTGATATTCCATAATAGATATACTTTTCATTAAATTAAACTGGTTTTTAATGTGTCAGGAAATCCAGATAAGTATTATACGTAACTGACGAAATCTCAGCTTAAGAAGTTTACTCGGTTATTTGTGAACGTAGAATTGTAAAAAGTTAGTTCGCAATTAAAATAGAGTTAGATTGTAATCGGTGTATAAGATAAGATATTGTAGGTAAAATAACATACTATATAACTTAAATGCATTTAAAGGTATGTGGCTAGCTTTTAAACAAATTTCTTCGTAATATACTTAATAATTAGTTTTGTAGCATTCAAATGCTTTAGAAAATGAAACATTTTTAAGAAATAGTAAAAATTTGATCATGACTCGGACTTTGAACCCGGGTTACTTCGCCGAAACGTGGAAATACCCATACTCTCGGCCATCCGTGATCCTTTATGCGGGTTTGAATACCGTCTCATGATCATTTTTTTATATATATTTTTTTTAAGATATAATTTAAAAGCATTCGAAGTTTAACCGTATAAATATATTTCTTAGTAGCCAGAAATGCGGTTTCATTATTAAAGTAATTCGAGTCATTTCTTTTCTCGTCAGGTCTGTTTATTCTTATTAAAAAATCTTTTATTACAAGTTGATGAGATTTTCTGTTCCGCTATCTTTTAATTTGAAGAGAGAAGCTTTGAAGTTTAAGACTCTCAATTAATTTGATACATATATTTTACTTCACAAATTTGTTTATCTTTATAATAGTATTAATCGATTATCAATATATCAATACATATAGTGTCGATTTCTCAGTTTCACGGTTTGTGCTGGAGCTTTAAACGGTTCACTTAACTTTATCAAATCAACACATCAACAAATATTGTCCATACTCTTGAAGTTATGCGTATTTATTGAGTATTCATAGGTAGGACAAACGATTTCCAGTGAACGTATTTAATTTCTCCCACATTTAGCACATGCTGAACTTTATTTATATAACAATTTTTATAATAATTATATGCACAAATAGAACTGAAATCGATTTAAAACACACTAAACGAAGTTTATTTATCATTCCTTTCAGATTTTTTTCAACCAGATAAATTGCAAAGCTTAAAGGTAGACATTTTATATGAATATAATTATTTATAATTATTGCCGGGATTTTCTGTAATCATCATATGCTTCCACATATAACCCTTTAATGAAATAAGAAAGAAAAATATGCGACAATAGAAAATAGTTCGCGTTAATTGGGTAGTAAAGGGACGACCCTTCATTCCCGGAATGCCCTCGCAAATAGCTCTTACAAACACGCAGATTTGTGTACGTTGCGTCATGTTGAGTTGGCGAAGAGATTCTCGTGCTGTGTACTGTATACTTGCTCTCATTTGATGTATGTAGGTAGTTAATGTGAAAAGTGTTCTATGTAATACTCACATTCAGACATCATACACAATTATTCTTGTTAAAGCGTTTTAGATTAAAGCCAAATTTCTTAAAATCTGTTTAGCGGTTTAGCATGAAAAGAGCAACCGAGAGCTTTAAGTATAAGTATTCTGTGTCGAGAGACTGATTTTCATGTGTGTAACATTGGTGTGACTTCTGAAATCCGACGGACAGTCTTACTATATTTGAAGTAATTGAACCATGTTTATCAAATTACTAGCTACTCGCCCCAGCATCGGCCGTGGTAAAGTCACTCAGTGATGTTGCAGCTTTCTAGTGGTGAAAGAAGTTTTGAAATCGGTCGAGTAGTAGGTCCAGTAATTTTGTGTGAGAAATTGAATATATAGAAATTGAAATACATATCTACAAATCTTTGCTCTTTATAGTATTAGTATAGAAGAGAAAATTCGGATTTAAAAATAAATGTTGTGTTGATTTTTAAATTCGGCGTAGTTTCAATCACAATATTGATTTGCAATGTATATATTATAAACATTCACCAAATCTCCAAACATTTCCTACCACCGTTTGATTTTCTATAACATTTTTAAATCATCTAGTCTGTGTTATGCGTACGAGTATGTATTACGGGTTTCCAAAGATATAGATTTGGTTTGGTTATAACATCATCGTTTGTTTAATTTAATCGAATCGTCTGGCTTACATATGTATCTCCATTCAATTTTAATTTTCATTATTCTTGCTGGTTTGGTGGTGGTGAATCGTATCGAAGTGGAAGGTTTTTTAATTTCCGGACGGAGTACACCGTCCGTAGTAAAAAAGCAGTGGTGGCACAGTGGTGAGAACCTCGGACTTCAAAATCGATAAGTCGGGGATCGAGACCGGACGAGCGTGTAGGAAATAAATTGATTTTTCAATTTATCTGCGCATGTGGATAACATCATCACTGCTTTAACGGTGAAGGAAAACATCGTGAGGAAACCGGTATGTCCAGGAATTAAATGTTCGACGACATGTGACATCTGCCAACCCGCACTTGGCCAGCGTGGTGGATTATGGCCTGAACCCTCATAGGAGGCCTATGTCCCAGCAGTGGGAACATTTATGGGCTGATGATGATGATGATGATGTATACCGTCCGAATTTATGTGTTGTATTGTCTTTGCATTCGTGTTACAAATTTTGTTTAATTGAATTTATTAACCGATTCTCTTAGACTTGAGGGAAATATTTAAGGGTGTTACGACACGACCGAAATAACTTCATTTGCTACAGTTGTAGCCACGTAGAATTTACTTGTAATTAGATATCTTGGGTGCAACATTCGATTTCGTAGAAATCTGTTTGCAAAGCATCGAAGGAGAGTTGTCCAGCTCTTCTTTCGTTAAAAGCTATAGGCGAAGTGGATGCAGTCACCTATTCTTAATCATTAAAGGAGATATTAGTTTTCTAAGAATAGAAGCATCGTAATAACTCTCTGTATTTACATGTACTTAATAATGACAAGATCAATGATTTTCTTCAGACCCCATTTAAGTTAGAAAATACCAATATCTCTGTTAATTTTGCGAGATTAATAGATCATTCACAGTTACAAAGCGAGTTGCGGATAAAAGCCTGAATGGATTTGCTTATTTAGTCTAGTCTATATTTCTATACCTTGAAGATGAGTGATAAATTTTGAATATAATATTTGTTACATAGAATGACTGGTAATTACTATAAAGAAGAAGTAAATAAATGAATATTGTGTCTGTTTACTTATTTAACAATCGGCTATTGAATTGAAAACTCTGGAATTTTTATCGCAAGGACCAGCGTGAAGTATCAACGGTGAGGCCAACCGTCGTAGATCTAAAACATTTTTCTAGTTTTAAACAGCACACAAAGTTATTTCGAAAACGAAGGAGGTTCTCTGATTGACGTAATTCTTTTGCATTTATAGAAGTTGGTTATCATTTAGTCCCATTTTAGTACTTGTAGACCTAGTTAGTGCAGAAAACAGTGATACCATTTACGTACAAGAAGTAGTATTCATCTTATAGAAACATTCTTTTAAATATTCGTTAATAATATACTAAGTCTGATTTTGTTAAATTATACCAACTTTTTAATTGATGAAAATAAATTTTATCTTTTATTAGGCATTTTACAAAGAGAATCAAAGTTGTCAGTTCGTTAAATTGATTGAACCTTTGTAATTGTTTTGTCATCGGGGTAATAAAGTTCTCTCGGAAGACTTTGGTATCATTTTAAAAGTTATTAAATGACCTGTGTTTGTGGAGTAATATTATCTTATTTCGTTGAGTGTTTTAATAAAGATTAACGAATATTTAATTAATTTCGTCTTGATTTGGAAACTGATATGTTAGGTACTTTGCGTATAGGTAAGTACATAGACGAAAATGCGCCGGGACAGACGAAGTAAATGTAGGAAAAGTTTTAGTTTACGTTTAAGTTAATTTCTGTTTGATAGAAGCATTTATCGCTTTTGTGATAGATTTTGTGTCATTATTCGAGTTATATTAAAAAAAATAGGTAAATTTCTTGAGTTAGGTAGTCTAAATTACTAATAAATTTTATTACTGTAGATTATAGTTTCAATATTAAAAAGCTTTCTTCTCTTTTGTTGTGTCTAGTTAAATTTTTTGTCAGTTTTAGATAGAAGAAAGGTGTGGCATTTGGATTTCTTTATTGCAGAGTCCGACAATTGCGTATTAATAGAAATTTTAAATAGTTACCTGTTCGGATGATTTGTTTCAATATTTTAAACATTGTTATATTGCCTTCTGTAACTTTCAGTTTTTAAACGCCAGATTTTACAACGATTGGCGAACTTTGAATAAAATGATATTTTACTATAAATATTTACAGTTTCCGTAACTTCATTCTCATTTCTTTGGACTTTAAAACTAAGTTTGGAGTTACAGTTTCCACTCACCTTATGTTTAAGTAAACGTCAGCGTTCCGGCGAGAGGAAGCTGGCGTCGAATCGCAGTCGGTGCGTCATGGTGGCTCGGCTGGTGCTGCTGGACTGGCTGCGGCTGCGGCAGCACGCGGCAACGCGTCAGGGCGGGCCGACACGCCCCCCGCAACAGGTGACACCCACTTGATGATGCTGCTTTAGGATGCGGCCACAAGTCGCACCAATGCTATCAGTTTTTACAAAAAATCGTGCAGAATTAAACCTATTGAGGTGCAGGTAAAGTTAGTTAAGGAAACATTATTATTGATAGATAAAAATTTCTCTTTACGTTTGGACTTCAATCATTTTGGCAATCTTTTCTTTTTTTCAAGTTAATTAAAGCTATAAAAATGTTAACTGACATTATAAAAAATAATGTATCAAATATGACACATAATATTTTGATCCAGTCTTTAAACTATTTAATTGATTAGCGATATTATTAAACTGACGAGTTCTGTACGTAGAAAACTCATTCAAATTTCAGAATTCAATCAATAAATTACTGTATATTTGCATGTTTATCAGAGCAGCATTAAGCAATACCGACATCAAAACTACGATTCACATATAAACAAAAAAGTAAGATAAAATCATACAATCGAGCACCGTGAACACGGGCTGGCACAACTATTCGAATAAATATCGCAGAGCCGGCCCTCGGCTGTGAGATCTCAGGATTAGACCAATCCAATATACGTCTATAGGCTATAGTTATGTAGTTACGTAGGTACGTGCCTATAGGTATCTCGTCATTATGTGGAAGGAACTTACGTAACAGGCTTTTTGTATTCACCTGCATATTATGTTATATTCACTAACACTTCAGATGGGAGTGCTCCCAATGATATGGAATGGAAAATTTATAAGTGTTCATATTTTAAGAATTAAACTCGAAACAATGGAAGGTTAGGAAAGTTCATAAATTAGTATACACGTAAAATTAGTCGCCGCTTTATTTCACGCAATTGCCAATTCAGAAAAAAGAAAGGCTCAAATCTATTAATTTATTCTGTAATAATATAGCTTTTTTGGCTCCTGTTTGTCGCTTCGTGATGTTCGTATAAAAGGTGAAGGAGCCTGACGCAAAACGATTTCTGCCAATATATTTTGTGAAGACATCAATTGACTATGTACCGTTGCAGTGTGATTGAGCAACAAACAGTCACGCATTCGTTTTGATGAAAAAATCAGCTTGTCGCTCACACCTTCAATGTCTTCCAAGTTATCACAAATAAAAAACTGAACCGCCTTCAAATTGTCATAACTAGATCAAATTTAAATGGGACGACATGGCAGACACCAACTATCAAATAAAAATAGAATCATAAACATCAGTTCATACAGTAAAAAGTTATGAGGAAGCAAACAAACAAAAAAACAACAGTCGAATTGATAACCTCCTCCTTTTTTGAAGTTTGTTGAAAAGTAGCCTCTTGTCTGATCCTTACCATACATTGCATTTTTTGACAGTGTGTTTTATATGTGGTACTTAATTACCTTTCTTTTCCACAAATTTTTGGAATAATTTTGATAATTTATACGTTTTATTTTTAAATGTATATATACAATTTGTAAATTGCAATATTTATAAAGAACTTTTAGTAATGTTCACCTAACGATCTGATAGCAGAGTGGGTACGACATTCTGCTTATGTTGTAGACGTGAAATTTTGTGAGATTATATTATTTAGATTATATCTGATATTTTTGTTACTCCTTCACTCAATAACAGCAGATCGTATTAACAAGAAACTAGCAGTACGCTCCGGCTTCACCCGTGGTACATATATAGCCTAAAGCAGTTTTTGATCACGAGCATATCCAACCGCGCAGGAATTATTGAAATCGGTTCAGCAGTTCCCGAGATTAGCTTCGTATCATTATTGTATCTATTTAGTACACTTAAATGATAGTCCGAAGAAACACATAGACGACTTTTTCATCACAGAATCATGCTGATGAAGCCGCGAGTTCCGTGCGACAGTTTGATATATTCAAAAGTAAGTGAATACAATAAATTGAGCAAATTCTACTCTTTAATATTCTAAACAGATAATTCATACGGAGATTTAATTTAAACCCTGTGTAAATTAGAAATAATCCTGGAAATGAAAGAAGAGATTATCGCCCGCATCACATGTCCAAGCCGACTCTCAGATATCAAACCTTCTATATTTCATACTTCATAATGATATCATATTAAGTTGTAATGTTTCATATCTATAGGGATTTTTACAGACTGCTTTTTATCGTTAAGACGAGTTTAAAGACGTTAATTTGCTTTGTAGCACAAGTTAATAATAAAGATCACTCCTATTTCAAAAATAGGTGGAAGCAAAGTGATTTTATTTCTCAGAGCAAAATCCAATATATGTTTTTAGTTTTTAAAGTACATTATCGCTTAAAACTTAATGTTGATTCAACACAACTGGTAAAACCTGTAATTTAAACAAATGCCAAAGTAAACTTGGAAGTTCAGTCAACATTCTGTTTGTCTTTATTTGTATTTATTCTTGACTAAATGGAAACCCACACTGATCAATACCCGCGTGGTGACGATGGGTGTCGTTGTGGAAAATGCAAATTTTTCAATTCGCTTTTCATTGACATGTTTGAAAATCTTCGGTTTGTGGGCGCCGGACGGGCTGGAGGGGTGGAAACGAGTGTTGTATAACTGTCACACTGTATGCGTGTTCATGCTGCTTTTGGGTAAGTGGAAAGTAACGCTTAAACCTTGATAAATGCGATTTTTTATGTTAAGTGCATAGGCTTTTATAATAGGATTTTTTTTTTGTCTATAGTTATGTTTTCCTGAAACAAAAATGTATAAAAAGCTCATCCTATTGCTTATTGACGTACAGATACAAATGCAAGCATCAGTTGAACTTTCCAGGTGCGGGTTCAATAACCACTCGTAGAATCAAATACATAGACTACGTTTTAAATGTTATCCTTACAAAAGATCTACGCTGTGAATTTAAATGAATGCTTAATCGTTCACACAAACCAGTTATAAGAATTTATTCAAACATTAAATATGCACACATTATATAGCTAATTCTTGAATGTAACCATGTAACCATCGCTAGGTATATACATAATAACCCAGCTGGTGGACCTGTGTATGATTTGGGGTAATCTGCCCCTGATGACGGCCACCGCCTTCCTGATGTGCACGAACCTGGTGCACTCCGTCAAGATCCTTAACCTTCTAGTGAGGAGGGAGAGGATTCGACGTATCGTGGAAGAGAATGATGAAATGCTGAAAGGCGCTGATACTGACGAAGAATTGGAGATTGTACAGAGGTGATGATATACAATGTTTGAAAAAAAGATTAAATTCGTTTATTTAGAATCTTGTAAATTTAACTGATTACAATTGACTGCCAGTTTCTGTCAGAATAAGAATTATAAATAAGTAAAATAATAGCATTTTACTGTTTCATCGATCATACTGATTCAGTATAAGTAGTAACCTCAATAGTATATGAAACTGGATCAGAT
This sequence comes from Zerene cesonia, assembly GCF_012273895.1. Lineage (NCBI taxonomy): Eukaryota > Metazoa > Arthropoda > Insecta > Lepidoptera > Pieridae > Zerene > Zerene cesonia. Next base: position 177,428 of record NC_052113.1, on the reverse strand, counting down.
CAGTTGTATAATTATTTTCATCATTATCCTTTAGCTGTAACAGAGGAACAAACATCCACCTTTTCACATTCTTCTCCCTGTCGATGTTGACGCTAGTTGGGTTCACGGTTGCCGCTTCGCTGGAATCCCAAGATAACCAGTTACCATATCGAGCATGGTGAGTAACATTATCTAGAGGAAAATGTAATATAGCGGTTGTTTGTTAGCATATTATTAAACGCATGACTTTCGACACTTTTCATTTCATAGTATTTCTCCTTTAATCGATGGTTATGATACTGCTAGACATGTATAACCAACGCAGAATTAGCTGTTTAATATAGAAAGAAACTAACATACTTACAGCCAAATTAAACCGGGTGCTCTAAGCTCAACCTGTTTGTTTTAACAACATTCTTCATTTATATTGGCCGTACACGTATTGTGATGAAAACATATATTTGTCATAGCGATATTTGGAGTTAGAATGCGTACAAGAAGACTACCTACTGTTGTTAAGAGTGTGTTGCTGTATTGATTTATTTTCTTATATATAATGCTTATAAAAATAATTTGTGTGTGTGTCTGTAATACAGGTTCGAGCGGTGTTTCCTTCTATTTATTGATAATTTAATTTTTATTTTTTATTTATTATTTTTTTTTTGCTGTACATACCCCAATGTGGCACAGATACATAGTATATGTTTTGTTTAAGAAAGACTAAATATATAACCTTTTTTTTCTTGCTTAAGGAAACTAATTAATAATCAGACACAGAGCGCGTGGTATGTTATAAATTAATGTCGATTTTTCTTTATATATTTTCACTTATAGGTATCCATATGACACATCCAAGTCTCCCGCCTACGAGCTAACATACACTCACCAGGTGACCGCCATCATCCCGGCAGCTTGCCTAAACGTCAGCAAGGACTTGCTGGTGGTGACGCTGATAGCGCAGTGCCGCTGTCGGCTGCGGCTGGTCTCCCAGCGGTTGAGGTGCTTGTGTGCTGATCTGTGCGTGGAAAATGGGGTAAGATGGAATGGAGATATTTATGACTTTGGGTAGAAGACGTGTCAGATACATTATAAAAATAAGATAAATTCTTCTGAAGTTTATTTAAACATGCGATATTATTACATATATAGAAGGAAACTTTAAGAAACTGTATTTAAAAATAGGAGTTTGTACAACTGTGATTGAAGATTGTTTGGTTCTCTTTCGAAATTTGACTATATTGTGTTTGTATTTACTTTAGAAGTTTCTGTTAAGAAGATATATCATACAGGAATATATTTCTCATGACATCAGCCCGCGTGCCATCTATGTTTCATATGCTATACCGCTACGAAAACGTCTACGACTGTGACACAGGCTTCATGCTACGACCGCCTACGTGTAGATGTCGCTACAAAACATCGCTCTACACCGTCTAGGTATATCAAATAATTTTTGTGACGAGCGAGTAATTATTGATAAATGCTATAGAAAGAACAAAAGTCAAAGGATGCTAGTATAACTATTAGGATACATATTATCCTTATAGTTTCGTCAATTGTTATTTTCAACTTCATAATGGAAACTTGTATATGAACTTGTATATAAATCTTTTATATATGAAATGTGTTAAAAAAATTTATATATCACGTCACATAGTATTTTTCATATGTTGAATTTAAATCATTATTTTAAGCAATAACTTTTTAACTGTAAATTCATGAACCATTTACAGCGTCTCACAGCAATGCAAGAGAGTTTGGTCATGAACCGGCTCAGCAATTGCGTCCAGCAGCACCAGGCCGCGCTGCAGGCGGTGGAGCAGCTGCAGGAGTGCTTCTCGGAGCCAACCTTCGCCCAGTTCACTGTGTCGCTCGTCATCATTTGTGTTACTGCTTTTCAGTTAACCTTTGTATGTATTATAGCGTAAAATTTAAATTATCGAATGAATTTACATATCGCACAGTGTATACATATTAAATTTGGGAAAGAATAAATAAATTGGTCAAAGATGGCGGCCGCCACAAAATGTCGGATTAAATGTTTTTTACAACTCCTAGAATATGGGTATTAATGCTTGATTAGTAAAATACTATACAGTATGGCAAATTACAAATTCAAAATGGCCGAAGCACAAAATGAGGTCGGGAGTTTGTGAAATTATATAATTTACAAATATCTTTGGTTGGATTAGATAGCATTTTAAACTCGTTCTGCCTTTTTATCCTCAATGTTCCAGCTTACCAATAACTTGGTACGAATGATGTCCATGGCGTGCTACCTCTGCACCATGTCGGAGCAGGTCTTCATCTACTGCTATGAGGGGAACGAGCTTGCCGTTGAGGTCATTATTGTAATGTTTATTCATACAAGAATTAGAGAAATATTTAGAATATGGAGACTAAGGTTCAAATATACAAGGTGGAATCGACAACACAACAATAGATTCAACGTGTATAGATAATGACAGTCCGTTTCCCTTGTAAACAATGTTTGTAAATGATGTTAATATTCTCAGAGTGAGCAAGTTTGCGGCGCGGTGTACCAGTTCCCGTGGTACAGCTGCAGCGCGGCGCTGCGCCGCTCCGCGCTGGTGGTGATGACGCGCTGCCGCCGCGCCGCCAGCCTCTCCGCCGCCGGCTTCACCACGCTGTCCCTCACGTCTTTTAGAAGTGTGAGCATGTATAAAAGTCATTTTTATCTACCACAATGATCCACAACAAGCTTAGCATATTTATTTCTTCTCTTTATTATTCAAGGGATTTTGTCGCTTAGCGACCACGTCGTCCCGTAAGTACTAATCACAATTCAAAAACACACATATGCATACAAATACAGATTAAAACATAACAATTATTTTTGTAAGCCAAAGCTTTTCATGTTTGTTGTTACATTTTGCTGAGAAACTATCACTTTGATGTAGACAATTTACTTTGTTCTAAGTAATTTAAATTATGTATACTTTAATTACCTATAATTAGTACAATATCATAAAAGTGAATAGTGTGTTTGTTTTGCTGACCGTCAAAAATATTTTTGTGTTGAACAGTGAACACTCTATTTATTGCAAGGCTTTATAACATCATGCTATATCCCATTTCTTAAAAAATTGTTGCAAACTTCGCGAGCAAAACAATTACGTGGTTGCCTTCCACTTCTTTAGCAAATGATACTCATAGATAAAAGTTTTAATCTCTCTCTTAACCGCAAACATAAGTACCTACTTTATAGTGTTGTAAATTTTCCTACAGCATCCTAAACGGATAAACAAATTTAAATCCAAAATCTCAGATTTTTGTGGTCAATTTACACTTGAAAGTTATAGTTCTGTGTATTCTTCCAGATTATGAAAGCTTCGTACACCTTCTTCACGGTTCTACGTCAAGTAAATGAACGAAACTAAGCAATAATATTCAAGCTTATTTGATTGTATAATAAATAGAGATGTGTAATATTACATTTTTTATAGTAGTTTTATTTCTTTAGATGAACATATAGTTAATGTTAGACGTAATTTTTTAAAGATCTTCAAATAAAAAGATTTTTTGCAAACAAAAAAAATTATATGTACATACATATTGTATTTATATGTATGTACATTATATTGAATGCGCCTTTCATTTCATTATACGTAGACCAGTAAGTTGTTATATATTATAACAGCACGCGTACCAAGTGCGTTGCATTGAATCTGGGAGTCAAACAGGTCAGCTTGCACAGGGGAAAGTTTCGCCCCCCAACATAAATATCGGCTTGAAATAGTAGCGTATATCCTTCTCCTTATCTTTCCAATTCCATTGTTATATTCTCATCGTTCCTTGCTTATCCCTTATGTCTTAGAACTGGAGCATGCATTTGCTGCAAATGATCAAGGATGGTTCATTTGATCAGTTCGGGGACGGGGGATAAACGAATAAACAAGAAGTCGCAGGCGTCGGCTAGTGTTAAATAAAATTACGCACAATTATGAATACAATAGTCTATAATAAAATTCAAAGCGCGACGTTAGGTGCTGTTTATTTTAATAACACAATGGAGTGGTGAGAGATAATTGCTTAGACGATAATTGCTGAAAATTATTTGTTTTGATCAGGGCTCCTCAACTAAATGTCGCTTATCAAAGGAACGCATTATATGAAACTTGAAAAGATCACACAAAAGAGAGTAATAAAAAAAAATGGTCAAATGAGAATTAATCTAGCGACAAATACCTTATATCTACAATTTTTTTTTTGTAAAAAATTGAATTGGAGAATTGACAATATATAATAATGAAGGTAAAAAAATCTTAAATAATAACATATAGCTATAACCCCTTGACTTAACTGGTGGCATTTTCAAAAATTTTCACTGATTTTTCTCTCCGCCTTAAATTTTATTACTTGCCATAAGTTGCCAACATCTGACTGTTAAATTTTCAAATTCATTTACATGAATTCATTTCGTTCATTATGCGTTTGGTTTTGTACCATTCGATTATCAGAATGGTCACTGTTGCGAACAGTTTTTTCTCTCTCCGCGTAGCCCTGACTTGGCTGAGAGTCATGGGGCTCTGGGCCCCTGACGATCTTAAAGACTGGAGGAGGGCAGCCTACAATTGTTATACTTTCCTTGTTTATATGATTGTTGTTGGTAAGCTTACGAATAAATTTGCCCTTACTGCTAATAATGTCATCCATTCTAATAATATGAAGCTGAAGAGTTTATTTGTTGAATACGCTAATCTCAGAGACTACTGGTCCGAATTGTAAAAATGTTTTGTGTTAGATAGTCCGTTTATCGAGGAAGGCTATTTAGGTTATTTAATGTAATGTTATCATGTACGACGTGAGTGAAACCGCGGGGCACGGTTTGTAATAAATATAATAAAATTATCTTTATTTTACTAGAGCACCCACAAAATGTTTTGCCGGCTCTTCTCTGTATAATCAGCTCTCTGAACCGACGGTAAACGTTAAAACTATGTTATTTCGATTCAAAAGTGCTCCTAGAAGTATTATAATTGGATAAATAAATGTTTGAGTTTACTTGTATGATTAAAATTTTTAATGGATCTCTTAAAACTGACAAGCCCTTCTGGTAGTATTGGCTGATTATTACATCAGAATACGTTATAAATGAATTGGTCAACATTATACGTATAAGATGCAATGTACAAGTATATTATTTATATGTAGGCCGAAATCTCTTCTTAGTTACTTTTACTTATTCGTTTTTATTTTTGCAAGTAAAAAAGACTCGTTTTGTCACTTACATTATGATAATCCTTATGTGGCATGTTGTCTTATATTATAACAAGAGAAATGTCGAGACAAATGGAAGCAATCTATTTTACTGTAGGTATATCATTTATCTTATTTGTATGTTAATTTAATTGTTTGTTCGATGTTTGTAGACGAAATAAAAGATAATACACAGATCTACACAGTTTTTTTTAATTACTTTAACATGGTTCAATAAGTATAAACGATTTACAGCGCATATTGTTGTGGGTGGATTCGTACCATCCAAAATAACTTCTGAAATTAATGTATCATTAGTTGATACGACAGATAACATAATACTTTACTAGTAACACAAAAAATTTGATCTAAGACTTTTATATTATTATACCATCGTTTTATGGAATAAACGTAGCGTTTCGCAATTAATTTGAATTATCATAATGTCTCAGGTACATTTATACTAATCCAAGCGGTAGATCTGTGTATGATATGGGGAGATATCCAGCTGATGACTGCGTCCGCCTTCGTGCTGTTCACCAACCTGACGCACACCACCAAGATCCTTAACATGATAATCAGGTCCAGGCGCATCAAGGATATCGTAGCTAAGAACGATACAGTCATACGTATGCAGGACACAGTGGAGAAGGTGCAGATTGTTCAACGGTAAAAAATATCTCACGTATTAAAGGACTTTCCTAAAAAACGAAGGATCGTTCGTTAGCTGTATTTTTGTTTTGTTTTCGTGTTCGATAAATCCGTGGCCTTCGACGTGATTATTTTTATGTTTGATAGGAAAATGTTGTCATTTGGTCCTGTTTTAGCTTCTGGAGTGGCACCTCCCTCTCAAGAGACGTCGGTGTCCTAGGAGAGTATTATTTCGTAAACAATTATAATAATTATATCACCTTGATGGTTAGTCGTATCCAAATAATCACATAATAATATGGAGAATAAGCTTTTTGTGTCAGGGTATAGAGAACTGGAAACAAATAAAAATAATTAACATTGAACCATGAAACCTCTACTCCAAATCAAGACACTACGTCTTTCTCTCTCAATCAATTAAAATCTTTAATTTGAACTATGATTTTCCAGTTGCGAGCGTGGTGTAAGGTTTTACGTCGTAACGTATGCCCTGATCACTCTATTTACGATTTTATTGTGGTCATTTGCTGCAGCTTTGGAAACTCAAGATAAGCAACTTCCAATGAGGGCTTGGTATGTTCAGTTCTAGTCGAGCCAAAACCCCCATTGTCCAATATCGCTAGATTTTTAACATTTAATCCAAGTTATCACTATAGTATATCTATATAGTACTGGTGTTCCGCATGCGGCCCGCTTAGTCAAAGGCAATACTCATGGGAATGACATTAGTTAGTCGTTCTTAGCTTGTGTCTCCAGTCGCATTAGTTTTTGTTTCGCTTTTTGTTCCCGTCATTGACATGTTAATGCTCTAATTTCAAATATTTATTCTTAAATAATAAGCTTTCTCTTTTATCGGCAGTCTTTATGCTTACTGTTTTGTCCACTTCCTGCACAGGTATCCCTTCAACACATCAGTGTCCCCACTGTACGAGTTGGCGTACATCCACCAGTCCCTGTCGCTGTACCTGGCGGCCAGCATGAACGCCAGCAAGGACATCTTGGTGACCACGCTGATAGCGCAGTGCCGCTGTCGCCTGCGTCTCTTGAGGGGAGCTTTCGAAACTTTGTGCAGGGATATGCAGATTGTTGATATTGTAGGTTTCAGTTTTTTTTGTATTGTCAAATAATTATATCATGTACAGCGTCTTGCTCCAACTTTTATAGATAATGTGATATAACTGTTCCCATTAAAAATAATAAGAACAAGAATAGAATATGTTATGTAAGAAAAAGATTATCATTTATAACCTGTTTGAAATATAATTTTATTTTAATTAAAATTTCATCACTTAATGTGAGAAATAGGAACTTAGTATCTTCTCATTTGTAGCGCCTATCAAAACACCAAGAGGCAATAATGTCAGCTCGCTTGAGAGCCTGCGTGATGGAACACCAGGCCATCCTGCAGACGGTGGAGCAGCTACAGAGCTGCTTCTCGGAACCAACATTCGCCCAGTTCACCGTTTCGCTCGTCATCATTTGTGTTACTGCTTTTCAATTGGTTTTTGTATGTTTCTTTTATAGAAATAATCACAATAAAATTAAGACAATATTTCGGTATAGTAGTTACCGCGTGAGCGTTGAACCTACGGGTCCTGGGCTCGATTCCCATTGTAGACTAACAGAAAAACAAACTAAAATAAAATCGGTCAATGAAGTTACCTGCATTTGCTACTTACAAGGAATTCACTTTTAAGAATCGTTATTATGTGGAGTTTAGAGAATTTTGTAGGTAACATTTAAAAGCAAATTCTAGAACTATGAGAATAACATGTGCCTTCGGCTATGTGTTTGATGTATTACCTTTGGTACCTTTCATATATTTAAACGAATTCGAATATTTGGTTTCTAATAGTATAGTTCTAGTTGTAAAATTTATTTGAATACTAAAAAGTATTATAAATGTGGTATTGTTTTGTCCTTAACATTTAACCTTTACACCACCAGTGTCTGCAACTCATAATATTGATATAATGTTATTTTCAGCAAACGGGAAGATTAGTTCGAATGCTTTCCATGACCTTCTATCTGATGAACATGGTGGGGCAAGTGTTTATCTACTGCTATGAGGGGAATGAGCTAACTGTGGAGGTGAATAAATAGTTACTAAATATGTGTTCCTTTGATTTGACTGGAACCTGCGTCCATTAAAGTTCGAAGCAATTATTGACTATGATAATATTATGTTTGGTCTGAATTTTGATATACAGATTTACGATATTAAATATTTAGTCGTACTCTTAATAATAGTCTAAACTAGATGAAGTATATATAGTATGAGAATATATTATTTCTGCAGAAGAATGCCGGTAATTTTTGAAGAATATACATTTAAATATTTTTAATATTAATAGAAATTTTTATACTCGTGCAGCCACAAATATATTAAATTTCGCTCTACTGTTAATTGTATAGATATATACAGATGTTTATTTTTACCGTTTAACATATCTGGTCATAACGCCTACTCAGAGTGAGCAAGTGTGCGGCGCGGTGTACCAGTTCCCGTGGTACAGCTGCAGCGCGGCGCTGCGCCGCTCCGCGCTGGTGGTGATGACGCGCTGCCGCCGCGCCGCCAGCCTCTCCGCCGCCGGCTTCACCACGCTGTCCCTCACGTCTTTTATGAGTGTCAGTAATTAAATCCCTACTAATATATTAAATGCGAATGTAGCTCTGTCTGTTTGTCTGTCTCCTCTTCACGATGAAACCACTGAACTGATTTGGATAAAAGATGGTATCAAGGTAGCTTGAGACCAAAAAGTTTTATCGAGGAAATCCGGGAACGGGATCTATGCGGGTTGTAATTTATCTACACGAATGAAGTCGCGGGTGGAAAGCTAGTACGAGAAAGCGAAGAGTTGTGTTGAACAATATAACCAGACTTTGGTACGTAAAGTCTTGTGATAATATAACATAGAAAACGAATGCGACGCCTTTGCATGTTTTGGTTTTCAACACATTGTTAGTAGACGTATTCTTATTTCTTAGCATTGCTATGTACGCATGTGTGCGTGCGGATTCGTTAATTATATAGATGTTTGTATGCGTCATGCTAGCTCTTATTGTCCCTTTAAAACATTAAGGAATTATGTATACACTAGATACTAAATATTTTTTTTTATTTTCAGATTTGCAAAGCTTCATACTCATTCTTTACAGTCCTCAAACAAGTGGACGAAGATAAATAAATAATATTATATTCGAAAAACATGTTTTACGTGTAATTATTGCAGTCGAGTATTATCGTGTAATTATGGCAAACCGATACTTTCATGTGTAAATGTAATATCCACTGCTTGATTACTAGCAATTTTAATTAATTAATAAAGTGTGGTGAATCGCAAACCATTTGATACATTTTTATTTTTACAAATCAACGACTTTCCGAAGACAAAGTAGAATAAAATTAATTTTAGGTCATCTTTTTGTATTTTCTTCTCATTTTAGCAATATATCAAGATGTAAGATGTTCCTTCATTAAGAGGTAACGAGCTAATTAAATCATATGTCAGAGTTTTCTATGTCACTGGTTTGTTAACTAATCCAATCTACAGTTTTCTACATATGTTATTAGTATACTAAGGAATTGTGATTAGTTTAGAAATCCACCACCAGCACCACCGTATACAATTTCAAAAGTATGAAAAAATTGCTTGTATAAATTTTAACGAAGTATTCACATGTTTTCAATTCCTGAACGTAATTATAAGCAATTTTAGCGTGGTAATATAAGTGTCCGTCATCAAATACATGGTTAAACTTGCTTGCGTTTAGGTCTACAACTATTAATGACACAATATCCTACATCTTAAGAATCTTCTTCGGCTGGGAAGTCGGTAAAAATGAAGATTTTCGTAAAGAATATTACTTCGTCATTAAAAATATCGCTTAATATTTTTTTGTTGTCTGGTATGTGGACACCCGAGGGCCTGAACGTGTTGGGAAATATTCTGTACAATTTCTATTTTTTCTTATTTTACATGTGTATGACAGGTGAAAATTATTGAAAGCTAATTGTCTTATTTTAAGTATCTATGAATTTAAACTTATTAACTTGTTGTACAAATCAGTATTTGACATTTTGAGTTTTGTTCTTCATAGAACTGCATTTATTAATTAGTTTTAATACTTTTAAAAATTATTTTCAAGAATGCTACAATCCTATTTATAAATATATATCAATGAATTGTTATGCGCATAGTATTTTAATACATAAATATTTATTTAAGGGATCTATATAATAGTGCAAACCGGAGACCTCGTGCTAGTTTGGGGGGATGTCTCACTTATGACGGCGACTTTCTTTTTACTCTTCACCAATATTGCGCTGACTGTTAAGGTAATCATTGCCTCACTGAGTTATTTATTTAGTTATGTAGTTATAAAGACAGAGCTCAGAATAAATAATCATCATCGTCACCTTCATAAGCCCATATGTTGCGTTGCCACTACAGAGACACAAGTCTCCTATGAGTAAGCCATAATTCAATGTCGTCACATGATACAAATTTCGATTCTTTGACATGCCCGTTCCCTCACGATGTTTCCCTTCACTGTCTTGGGCAGAGGTGATGTAAATAAGTTGTGGATAAAAAGATTACGATTAGGCGTATTTTCACTTATTCCACAATAAACTTCCATTAAACTCCACATAGATACAACAGAACTCATTTATTTTATACATTATACATTTCTTTATATACAAGACACATGACACACACGACACACGGATCGTCTGAAAATAAAAAAGAAGCGGTTGTTGCGATATCAGGTTAGTAGGATAGGATATAGTCCCTTGTTTGTATTGT